>NC_089285.1:6013581-6313581 GCF_963678975.1 Dysidea avara | reverse complement strand
CTTAGCAATGGTTGCTAAGTGTGACTGGTCTTTTTCAGTAGTTATTTTTAGAATTTCTGTTGCCTAGTAACAGTTGCTATGGTTGTCGGATTAATTTGCAATAGGACGGATGGCTGTGGTATTCGGGATTAATAGTTCTCGCATTGTAAACAGGAAGGAAATAGTGCTCGGCTTTGCCTCGCACTATTTTACTCCTTCCTGTTTACAATGCTCGCACTATTAATCCCGAATACGACACCTATTACATATGATACCAAAGACCTTGCCTACGTACCAGATAATGTGTGATCACTGTTGTGTGCTGAGTCATGACTGACCTTGAACTCTATAATGAACAAACATTAATTTTACAGTCTAGTCTTGATTAAAAAAAGTAGACTACGGCTCTCAACTGAATGCAGGGATTAATAAAACAATAAGACTACTAGCTGACTATACAGTAAGGAAAAAAGCATTTTAAAACTCTAATACAAAAGTATTCTACCCATTGCACCAGGTTTTTGCAGATCCGGTCACAAATGATTTTGAATGAAACCTATGAAATTTTTAAGCAATACCAAATTCCAAAATTTTGTGTTATGTTACTAAATGTTTTTGTGAAATCAGCTCAACACATGAGCATGTGAAGAAAGAGCCTAACAGTAAAAGTTTTGATATCTTATTCGCCTACTCAAACTTTGTTTTGGTGCAGCACAACATGAGTTATGGGCATTGTTTGTGTCATGTTGATGTGATCGTACATGATCAATCTTTCTTCGTGGATTTCATAGGATTCCCCCTATTTGTGGTGAACATGATGGTTCAAGTAGCAACTCCGTATATCATTGTGTTTGTAAGTTACAACTGCTTTTGTAAGCACCTGTAATCATATCAGTAGGGATCACAAAGTTGTAGGCATGGCCCATGAAAAACATCACCCAAAAACGAGCCTCACTTTTCCCTGATGATGAAGTAGTATTGGCTAGGTAAAACCAAGCCATCAGATCAACCCGAAACACTTTAAACAAGTTGCTACGGAATTTAAAAAGAAAATTATTAAACAGAATTTTCTAGTGACTGACTGACTGACTGACTGATGCCTTCGGACAAGCATAACTCGATAACGGCTAAGGCTACGGGCTTGATTTTTTCACTGTTCAACATTGCTATGGCCCACGAAGTGCTTTTTAGCCTACCGCAGTACGTACAATGCATTCTTCAAGGATTTACCAGTGTCCTCCTTTGTCTCCCATTCATCTTTGTTGACAACAAAAAGTGTTGAATTGGCGGTAGCACATGATGGCTTTGGAAATCGTCCATATCTTTCATAGTAGCTATTTTGATTGCAGAGATGCTTTTCAAACAGTTTTTGATTCGTAATGCTGTGTAACATAACTGACAATGAAGCGTAATGGATATACTTCGCTTTTCAGATGATAATTGATAGCTGGAGCACTGCGCCATTTCTTTCTTTTGATGCGTATGGGTTAACCAGTCATAATAATTTTTACAAAAAAAGTTAACAAACAAGTACACAATTTTTTTTTGGAATTTTCAACTAGAGTAGGGACCATAACAAATCGGAGTAGTGCACGATATTAAATCACAGTAAAACAATAAGAAGTGTTACGTATATCCCTACTGTACTCAAGATACCACAAAGGAAATACACAGTAGGGATACAACACTTCTTATTGTTTTACTGTGATTAAAATGATTTTTAAAATGACAAACAACACTTTAGCCAACCAGACAGTTAGTGATGCATCATATGAGGTAACTTTAGCAGCGTTTTTTTGTGAATGAATGAATCTTTAGTTTTACAAGAGAGCATTTCTATTGTGTTTTATAGACTGCCTTCATTGTAAGCCAATACTGTTAAGGAGACTTTTAGAAACATTTCAGCTTCACCACTGAGATTTAACTCTCTTTATGTGGATAACTTTCATGCTAATGGTCATTCACCCACTCATCTACATGAAATGTGAAAATCACCTACATAAAATGTTCATAGAGCTGATTCATGCACTACTCCAGCTTGTTTCAGTACTTTTTATCGATGTGTTATGGTCCCTACTCTAGTTGAAAATTCCAATTTTTTTAGTGTACTTGTCTATATATACTTAAATCAATCTTTTCGTTGTTGCTACTTTGTAGGGCTGTTAACGAAGTTGTTGGCATATGAGGCTGAAACTTTACCAGAGCACACATTTGGCTACATAGATTGTAAATATTCAGTATTATTAACAAATTCAAAAATCCACCATTATACTGAGTTTTCACAAATCTGGTCACATTTTGTTAATGACCTACCACTAAGTAAGCCATACAAATGCAAGCTATTTTTATAGCCTACTTATCATCAGGATGGAAATTGAATATTAAATATGTGCCAATATTGGTGGTAAAGCAGTTGATGAGAAGGTCATCACAGAAGTAATGGTATGGTTACTAAAGGATATTATTGGATTAACTAATGACTCAGAGGACTTGAAGGAGTTCACACAGCCAATGTTAGTGATTATCGTAGTTAACACTACAGATACTGTAAGTTGTGCAGTAGCAAACAAAGCTGCAGTAATTTACAAGCTGGGTAAGGTATTTTCCAGGCACATTTTAAAAACATTAAAACAAGCTACCACTCATCTGTTGGTGTATTTAGGGTTACCAGTGTAAAAAAAAAGACATTTTCAAAATAAGTCACTAACTGTTACATGTTGGACTAACTCTTACTTGAATACAGCTAGGGCTAAGGTAATTATGCTCATGATTCTTTGCATTATTCTATTCAGAATTTCCTGGAAAAAGCTTGCATTATGCTCCAAAATTTATGCATTATTCTCAAAATTATTCCAATAAATTGAAATAGGAAAGTAGAATTGACTGTGTATTTAAAATTCTATGGTAAATTATTGCACATAAACAAAATATTTCATTGTTCTAATAGAGTAACATGCAAAAAATAGGATTGATTGATTTATCAGAATATATATAGGTAAATGTTCTATTAGAGTATACATCTCGATCTGGTGAGTGTTGTATTAGAGTATATCGATCATTCATTCATGAAATCTTTAATAATTCTTTCAAAATGCTAGCATAATGATTCTGGCATTATGCTAAAAATTATTTCAGCATAATTACTGCACCCCTAAATACAGCTGCAGTGGCAGTTGCCTTCTTGGCGAGGAAATTGATTGAAATATCTGCAAATCACAAGATTATGAGCTCTAACTCCCGGAAATGACAATCTTTTATCACGATACTGCATTTCAGCCTTCAACCATGAGCAAACATTTACCAAAAATTATTGGTGGTTTGATTGTAGGACCAGGTGTCCTACAGATCTTCGCACTTGTGCTGCTAAACCTTAATAATAAAAAAGATTGCTGCATCATTTAGACAGGATTTTGGGGTCCAAAACGGGTTTTTGTCCATGAAGACCAAATGAATGATAGCCAAAACTTCCTCACCTCACAGTAGTCACCCATCAGCAAAGAAGTCACGTACCAAGTATGACTAATTTCTGAGGTTGTTAACTATCTGGGTGAGCCTGCTATTGGGCTAAAATCACCCAAAATGGCATCTTTTTCTCATCACTTGCTCTCTCAACAACTTAAACCATAATTCTTGACATAAAACACTTTAAGATCCATAACTAGCACTGCTGTTAGAAATTGCAAAAATAAACTGAGAGAGAGAGAGTTATTAAGAGAGCAAGTGATGAAAATAAAGATGCTATTTCAATGATTTTTGCCCAATGCTGGACTCACCCAGATAGTTAACCTCAGAAATTAGTCAAACTTGGTACGTGACTTCTTTCTTGATGGGTGACTACTGTGAGGTGAGGAAGTTTTGGTTGTTATTCGTTTGGCCTTCATGTATGAAAATCTGTTTTTGGATCCCACAATCCTGTCTAAATGATGCAATGGTGGAAATCATGCTTCACCAATCAAACTACCAATACTTTTGGGTGAAGGTTTGCTCACAGAGGTTGAAGTGCAGTATTGTGTAGTCATTTCCGGGAGTTAGAGCTCGTCATCTTGTGATCAGAAGATAATTATTTCGATTGATTTCCACCCCAAGAAGGCAACAGAATTTACTGTCACTGTTCAAGTGGGAGTTAGTCCAGTAGTTAGCAAATTATTTTGAAGATGCCAATTTTTACGTTAATAATCACATAGTGATTTAATTTGCCATACATTAGTCTCAATAGTAGGAGTGCAATTAATCCCAAATCACAAGGCCTTGTTTCTGTAATTGCACTGTAAAGTAGCCAATAAAGTAGCAGAATCACAGAAGCCTTTTAAGTACAACAAGAAAGTGATATAATGAATAGCTAATCAAAGAAGTTGACAATAGAAGCCTTTTAAATGCAACAAATGTAGACATTTTGATTAGCCAATCAAAATTGCTGACACGTGAAGCCTTTTAAGTGCAAAAACAAATGATGTAATACAAAGAAGGATGATGCAATCACCTGGTAGAAGTTAATGGCCACATAGAACTGGATAGATGTGTACTACAAACCACGAAGGGTGGTCACTATGTGGCAATCACACGCATTTTCATGCAATTATGGAATAATTGTACTCGTAAAAGCCAAAATTACACTCAAATGTGTGTGATTACCTATACAAATCTGCAAGAGATAGGTTATTTGTTCCATTCATACAAATCTTCTTTAATTTTGTATTGATCATAGAAGACTTGATAATTACTCACTTGTGATAGTAATCTCATAGGCAGTGTTGGGAGTAACGCGATACTTATGTAAAGCGTTACGTAATATTATTACTTTTGTGGTAACAAAGTAATATAACGAAATACGCTATAAAAACAGGTAATATAACTCAAGTTACTTTACTTGCAAATGTAACGCGTTACCTAAGTAATATAGTTACTGTAACGAATCTAATATTACGTAATATTATTACTAAAAGTAACGAAGTTACTAATCTCGTTAGTAACCCACTGAGTAACGCCTAGCCACAACGAAGTAATGAAGCCTACTAAATGAGGCTTATTCACCAGCTACTTACTTATATCAAGACTTGCACATTCTCCAACATCGCAATCGTGTCACGTGATAAGGTGGTAGTTTCACACGTGATAGCTTAAGGCTATGGACACAAAGTAATATAATATGTAATATTATTACAGTTACTTTATTTTATGGGTAATATGTAACTGTAACTAAATAGTTCAGCTGCAAGTAATATGTAATATGTAACTAGTTACTTTTACAAAGTAACTTGCCCAACACTGCTCATAGGAATATATAATCTATGGTAATCTATTCTTCCAACTCGTTTTCGCTGTCGGTGAAATCCCTAGGCTTTTCAACTGCTCCAAGTAGCTCCAAACTACGCGGGTTCCTGTTATAGTACCACTCGGAGCATCCCTCCTGTAGTGGCGCCTTACCCCATTGTGATAGTGGAGTAATTTTAGCTAGGTCTTCTCTGTATGGCTTATCTGCAGGTTTTCTCGTCCTCAGGAATGGTCTACATGAGTGTAGCAGTCTTATAAACTGTACACGTGAAGTCATCTTTATTTTAATTATTTCGTCCACTGAACTCGTAGTCTCGTGCCCAGACCCCACCCCTAGCCCCACCCACTGTTTATCACAAGCGGCTCGACTGTGCGTCAACAATACGTCACGTGCGCTAATATAATTTGAACTTCAAATGTGAATTGATTTGATTGGACAAAATCTCATGCACGTGATTTTGCTTGTTTGTTGACCTTTTCTCTTAGAACCGCTGTACGATAACACGGGGTCTGGACACGAATGTAAACCTCCATCAGCCCTACCTTGAGCCCTACCCAGTTACTAAGTGGAAAGGTAAACAGTTTATTAGTGTCACTTGAAAGAATGTTATCGATTTTATTTTAGAAGTTACTTCGCTTACTACTACTAGCTGAGACTGTGATCGAGTATCAGCCGGACCTCGGTGTCGGTTTGCCGAAGATGGACAAGGAGACACAAGAGCAATCTGAAGAAGCCGAGGATGATAGGTCCTCGCATTCATCAGGTGAATTGAGGTTCAAGTGTACGTACGCTATATTAATGAAAGAATTAGCCGGTATTTAGGATAGCAAAAGCGGTCAATGCCTAGAGGGATTTAGTGTTACCATAGATAATGTATGCGTTCCTAATGGATTGGAAACGTCCGTTAAATTATTTTCCTATCCTAGTTAATACGGTGCGCCAATACATTGGGAAATTTGTTGAGTGACTGTTTTGCTTTCTCTCGCTTGTTTGAAGGTTTGAAGGCATGGACATTCCTTTTAAATTGTTTATTGTGTTGCGTTGTGTACTGAACAAGAACACAGCGTGTCTGTGGGCACTGGGAGAAATATTGTTTGCAACAGGTGACAATGGCAGGTACGCACCAGCTAATAATTCAGCAGCAGTGCTATTAGCCAACTTCTCGTCACCGCATTTATGCAATCAAAGAAATGTGTGATACATTGAAATACATTTTATGCTACAGTACTACTCAGCTTGAGCTAAACAGTAGCACAAAGTAGTGCCTGTTTTCTGACGTTTTATTGAAGCAGTGGAAGTATACAGTGAAGCAGTGAATATCTAGCTAGCCTACTACACTCTACCTGCTACAAGTGGTGTAAACAGCAGCAAAAAACAATGCTACACTTTCTGTTTCTTCAGGAAATTTGCACAACTGTTTTGAAACACCATATTTCACCTTTGAACCTGAATTTTCTTACGCTGTTGTTTACTACCTACCCAGTCCAGCCTCCAATAAGTGTGGGTGGCAACTAACCCAGCTGTAAACAACAAACACTAATTTGCTGGTTACAAGAACAGTGATAGCCCATGACGTCACTATGTAAATAATACAGGCGTTTCCAATCCATGTGACATACATTATCTGTGGTGTTACAGGTGTACTATCAAGTTCTTATCCCCTATTATGAGATCCCAGTTGTCGCTCCTTTATGCCTGTCAACGCACTAACAGTCCGGGTATATAAGGACCTTCAAGGGGGTGACACACAGGCACTCACTGTAGGTAGGTCTGCAACCGTGGTCTAAGTCAAAGGTCAAGGCCACCAAAATTGTGCCAATTCAACGGTCAAGGGTAAAAGCTTCCAACCCACAATCGAAAAGTGCTGAAATATCATCGCTAAGTCACCGGTCAAAGGTCGAAAAAGGCTCTTAGTCACAGGTCAAAGTAAAATTTCAGCCAGTCAAGACTTTGACTGCGGTTGCAGATCTACCTACAGTGCATACCTACGTGACACCCCCTTGACCTTATATGTTAGCAATTGGTTTGGCCAGACCACTTGTGCTTGCATAACTGGTCCAAGGGGACAACTTGTGCTAAAGAAAAAATGGTCTGGGCTGAACAAAAAAAGATCTGCATTTGCTACACAGTTATATTTATAATCATGGTACATATCAGAACCTTCACTTAATAACAGTTAATAGCTACAGCTACATAGTAGCTCTGACTTGTTGGTTTCAATTTTTTGTTGTGCTTACACTTGTAGCCAGGGGCAGCGGAGAAGGAGGGCTGTATCCCCTATCAAAAAGTTTAGCCCCTCAAAAATATTTGTGGCATTAGCAATAATTGTGCTGGTTGTATATATTACACCAAATATAGCTACCTGCAATTCCACTATAAAAACATTGAGATCAGTATACCCTAGTAGAGTGAGTAGTCACCCTAACACAACAGTCAAATAAATAATATTAATGGTAAGTACTAGAATCACTCTCAGGTTCAATTTCAATTTTCAAAATTTTCTGGTGGGATGAGAGGCATGCTTCCTACGCCCCCCCCCCCCCCCCCCCCCCCAGGTTTGCATGTTTTGCATGCTAGTGTGCTTATACACCATCATCCCTGGAAAAGTCTACCTACCTCCAGTCCACCCTAAATAAAATTGCATCCTCCAGAATTGTCAAGTATTGCATGTAACAGCTTCTGCCCCACTTTATAAAATAGTCCATGATTGTTAGGATGTAGCGATTTCCTGCTAAGCAATTGGCCCAATGAAATCTACTCCCATGTGGTACCATGGAGACTTCACTGGGACTGGGTGCAATGTTGGAGCTATGTTTTTAGCTTTTTGTTTACATGTTGACAAATATCACATCACTGAACTATTTTTTTTGTATCTCTAACCACACCTTTCCATAAAATCTTTCTGTGATCCGTGCTAAGGTCTTCCTGTAGCCAACATGTCCTGATAGTTCTTCTATGTGGCATGCTTGAACAATTCTAAGTTGCTCTTTTCGATCTCAAACTTCCCGCACCTTATTATTTCCTTATTATCATCTCACCATCAGAAATGTAAATTTCTTATAAAATGCTTTTGATTAATAGTAATGCCATCCCTGTACTGGTTATTGGTAACATATTGATACACATCCTCTAGTAGTGAATTGTCATTATCACTATTCAACTCTCTGTTCAACGGTTGGTCCAATGAATCTCCGTCAGTGTGGTCCGAGGCATGGTCCATAATCCACCATCTTATACTCTCTTGCTACGGTTAATTACACTGATCACTATAACTAGTTTAGTTGACATCATGCATGAAGCGGAAGAGGAGCCAATACAACTAGCTACTAGCTAAACTTCTGGAGAATAGCTGATTTTCCTGTGGAGAAACAGCAGACTGTGTAAGATATATAATTACGTGAATATCATGTTTTAAACTTGAAAGGTTATACGTGGATACACTTAGTGACCATACTTAGCAATACCTCATGAAGTTTTAACCTGGACCATTTAATGGTAGGATCATTTTTATTGTCGCAATTGGTCCAGCTGGACTGTTCATGCACCCAGACACCACCGCCTACATCCTCTACATATGTGGCTCAATATGACACCCTCCCCTGGTCCTCTTTGCACAGAGTGAGGATCTAAACACTCTAGCATTCGAATACCTTGTCATAATGGGATTCTGCTGTTTGTTTGGACTGAAGTTTAGATTTTGCCTTAAATAATACACTGATGTAAACTGAGATAAGGGTGTAACTAATTGCTGGACTGGACTAACGGACTGACCTATTTTTATTGTTTTGACACATGCTAAGGTTGGATTTATTGAGTGTTGCTAGCTAAGGGCCTTCAGGGGACCTTCCTTCAGCCTGTTGTGGAATAAGCGAAAACTTTCTTCTAAGGATCTCACTACTTATTATGATCTATAGCACTTATACACTCCTTACTATTGTGCTGCACGGAATATGATTGCAATGGTTATCCAAAACTCAACTTACCAATGATATTCGTGAATAAAATAAAGTGATGCAGACCATCTGAGACACAGTCCTAGGACAATCTGTCTTACCCAATTACTACACAACTCTGCCATCATGATAGTTCTTACATGTGCAAGCTGGCCTATGTACAGTAAAAACAGGTGTGTTAAAATAGCACATTTAGGTGTGCTAAAGTAATGTCTCCAGTTTTAGCACAGTGCACATGTGCTGTTTGGCCAAGTGTGCTGTTTTAGCAAATTTAGTGTTACACAAAAGTAAGATAAAAAGCACACACAGCGTAAACAGAGTTTTGTAAGTAACCAAGTTCCATCTTTCTCCTACTGTAGCTATGTTAGTATTGTTGCAGGTATGTTGATCACCTCAAAACTACAAAAAGATAGTGGTACAGAGTGTAGCTACTACATACAATTAAGTTTTGACTCCTCACCTGTTAAAAGTTCAGTGATAGACACAACACTTCATTATAGCTGCCCAAAAATGATTTGCGCAAGGCTCCAAGTGTAGAAGAATTGATACAGGATATGATGCCAAACCTAACGAAGAATAATGAGAACAGTTGTCACAGCTCAAATCCTGAGAAAAATATTGAAATATAAACACAGATCTTATAGTATGAATTTGATCACACCTGGCATCTTTGTTAACGACAAGTTGTGTGACATTGTCTTGAGTGGTAGTCTGGCTTGTTTATTCCTTACAAACACCGTACACAGGGTACAGCATATTGCAGTTGTAATGAGCACTCAATTGATGCTAGGGCACTAGTTGAGCCTGCCTGAGTGTGCATTTTGATAGAGTGGTACATTCATACAGTATGATATATGAGGAAATCGTCACTGCTCAATATCTGAAAAACAATATTGTAAAGATAGGTTACAGTTTGAATATTCATCACACCTGGTGTCTATGTTAATGGCAATGCCGTGTGATGCTGCCTTAGCCATAAGTAATGATCTGGCTGTTTAGGTCCCTACAAACACAGAGTGGTTAAAGTATTGCTGTATTTACAGTGTACTCACTTGATTTTTACACTGTCTGAGTGTTTAACTGTTGACAGAGAAACATGTAGACCATATAAACATTGCGAGTCACTTTGATATATTTTGAAGAGCATCAACTGTCAACAATCTCATCCACTAAATTCACGACAAAAATTGGATAATTGCATTAAACTACAATCATTTGTATACAACGTTGCATATATTATGGCATCAGAACTGCATTCACAAACAGCCATAACAACATGTTATTATTTATAACCCTATAGATAAGGATAGCCTGGTGGCAGACGCCGAACTAAAATGCACTGCAATTATACCTGTGAAACATACGGTGTACATTATATAGTTATACAACGGCCACGAGTGCTCTGCCTGATATAAACGCACGAGCCTGAGGGCCGTCAGGCCCGAAGGCAAGTGCGTTTATACAGGCAGAGCACGAGTGCACGTTGTATAACTGTTATGTACCACTCACCCAATAGGTGGGGAGAGTCTCTCAATACAACTGTAACACTTATAAAGGCCAGGTTTCTAACATCGATTGTGGGTAACCAAGCCAGACGTTGCGATGACGTTCCCCCTGCAGTACTGCAGCCACCTGAGATATTGAAAGCTAGTACGCTATGAGTTATATCACTAACCTGCATTCGCTGTTCGACTCTCATCATGTAGTGCTCAGTATACCAGCGTGCCATATAGACTAAGCACCAGACTAATCACCATAATGATTCTCTCGAGCGAAAAAAACAGCTAAATAGACGGTTTAAGTAAACAAAACCTAACTACTAAACAATACTAGTCTAATTCTTACTATTCACACTGGCTACTTAATGAATACCCTAGTTCATGACGAACACAATAGCACAAGTCCCATCTCCGTAGCTTGTTGCACTGGTAACTTATCAAAGATTAAACGAGTGCCTGCATTTTATTTTCCGTATAGCCACTGTACAAATAAATTCTTCTCACTGTCTACTGTTATAATAATATAATTCCAAAAGCATTCACCAGATAAGGTTGAAACTTTAACAGCCCATTGGTTTTTTCCTCTCAACAACAAAGGAATCATAAAATGAAGTGTGAGAAAAATGCAAACTAGCCGGGTTTTCGTTCCCAATTGAACATACAGGTATAGACAGGCCACACACAACACGACGCACGCACACACACACACACACACACACACACACACACACATAGAGTCTCCAATCTTGTGATGTCATTTAGGATAAGGCACTGTAATGCAATAGTATTACTTCACATTACATACATTGCTCTGTAGGGTCAACCATGTGAAAATTTATGGAATTAAATATGCAAATGGAGACGTAATTAGAGCCAAAGGCACCATACGAATTGGTGAACTAGACCCATTTTTCTATTGTTGTATTAGAGATATATATGTATATGGAGATGAGAAGATTTTTAATGTAGAGGCACTAAATATTCTATAGTACAATGAGTGTATTCTTATACTTCCTGTGGTAATAAAAATTGCAGTACTTACTAGAGTAGTAATTCTTGCTAGCATATTAAGAGCATACAGTATTTAAGGTGGCGATAAGGCAGTAACGTGCATAGAGAAGTCATAGTAAATACATATTATGTACACATACATTACGCACACTCTGTATTAACAAGACCACTTCATAAGTTGTGACTTGTGTCCACTTCTCTCTGGACTAAGATCAGAATCTGAATCACGTCGAAGTCCTTTGTCTTGTGGTCCAGTCTGTTGATCTACGTTTTGTTTGCTACCAACACAAAACATGTAACATTGTAATAATACATATCCATACATTATATTTACGTATGTAAATCACTCTAATAGTACATACAACTAACTTTAACATCACACACACACACACACACAATGACCCCAACTTTGATCATGATATAGCTTTTGTTATGATATAATTATCACGATATACAATATATTGTACCATTACTAGTGTACTCTGACAGTGTAACAGCATACAGTAAACTAGTTCATTATGAATGTAAATCAGTGCAAGGACCACCAGAGGGTTGTTTTGAGTTGGAGGATGCTTTCCAAGGTGGTTTTTAGGTACTGTATGTGTTCCATTAGGATTTTTGCAAACAAGTTGATGTTGTACTACTAAAAAGCCAGGCGCCACTGTGCAGCTATACCTGGATTCAATCACTAATGCATAAATACATTTATCATAGATAATATACTATGGAGTTATGAATATTAATTACTGTATTTTGTAATTCATGAATTACTTGTAATTCCCGAAACACGTTGCTATGCACTGCTAAGGATGCATATTTTTAACAAACCTCTTTCTGCTATTATGGTACATGATATAATAAAAAGTAAATAACAAGTGCATTGTGCATAGGGTACCACTAGAAAAACAACAAATTTATGCACAAGACTACAAGGCCTTGGGTTTCACATTAACTGGGATGTTGAAAAGAAGACACAGACATATGCTGGTAAGTCCACACATGTTACCCTATATAATTCCCATCACAAAGCATTGGTGATCAGGGTAAACAATCAATTGTTGGCCTTGCAGTATGCCAACCTATGGGGATTTCATTTGGAGCAAGATATACACAAACTTTTTATACCCAACAATAAACAATTTAAAATAACCATAGTAGTATATAACGTACCATCTTCCAATGCAGTGGCACTCCTCAGCAGCATCCGGTTAAAGGCAGTAGCGTAAGTCATCAGTCATATATTGTCAGTCGACTTCGTTTTAACACTGTCCACTTGATAACTTTGGTACATCAATTATTGAGTTATTTTGCTTGGCATTCCCACACAATTCAAAATTAAATCTTGTCAATAGTACAAAACAGTCTACCACTACTAATTGTAATTCCACCAAAATTTCAAGAAAGTATGTGTGATATTCAAAATACGCTCAAATCAATTTCTAATGAAGCAAACACTTGATATTTTAAACTTTATGTATATGTTAAAGTATAGCCGCGAGTGCTATATGAAAAATAAAGTACGAGGCGCGCGGCCGAGTACTTTATTTTTCATATAGCACGAGCAAGGCTGTGCTTTAAATGATTTATGGAACTTTCTAGTCGTGTAGCTTCACCATACACTAGGACTTGTAATTAACAAGCGTTGCACGAACTATTAGCAGCCTGAACGCACACAAACTAGTTTAACAAAGTAACTCATGCGTATTTCACCATAGTTTGGCATAGTAGACGTTCATCACGTATTTTGGCAGGTTTTGCTCACAACCCACAATCGATTCTATTGTGAGTCACATGGTGAAGTATGTCCGTGATATCTCCAGGACTTGTCCGTTTACATTAACAAACGTAACAGCAACGTTACCTTCTCCCACCCATCATCGAAGCATTTAGGCATGTCTATAAAAGCAATCCAGTAGTGGAACTCGTATTGGCTGGGGTGATTGATCACTCAGCGCGGCAAGGCTATCAGCCTTCACCGGCTTGGGTGATTAATCGTACTGGCGCGAGCCCCGTAGGCTATTAGCCTACACTAAGGCACGTGGGCAACTGTGCTTTATTGCCCACAAAGAGTGCTTTATTCGTTCAATAAAGCACTCTGCGGTGCAATAAAGCACTCTTTGTGGTCGATGAAGTAGTTGGCCAGCTGAGAGTGTACTTTATGAAATTTAAAGTACACTTTTTCCTTTGATCTCACCCACGCAAAGTTCTATAAAATAAATTAAACAGGACCCATTAGAGATACTACAAAAGGTCAGCACAGTAATCCTGGTGCTACTGAGAAGAGCTGTAGCTACTTTGTTTCCTGCCGAACCAATGATGTATGCTCTTTATCCACAAATAACAACCAACATCTATCCACTGTGAATGGATCCACTATGCTATGGCTTGCTCCTGAGCAGTGTAACACATCTTCAACCCTTGACAACATGTCACAAACCTTCAAACTACTAAAATCCAAATGTAAGTGAGTCATTGGTGCTTGAAAGTTGTGTAACTTGAATTACAAACACTCTTCCAGCTTACGATTGCTTATGTAGTCAATTCTCCTGTTGTTTAGGTAGCCTTATAAGACTGTGCTATGCTTCACCTTGCTTTGTGAACTATTTCCTTCTAGGTAGCTCTATTGTTCATCACTTCCAATTTACTACAGCAGGTTTTCCGTCTTCTTTGTCTGCAGAAATTATTCATAACGGCTGTCACTGTACAGCCACTAATCTAGCACTACCTCACACAATAGCCAGGACACGAATTTCAATTCCTTTCAGTTGTGACTTCCTTGTAACAGACGTTTATTACTCTAAACAACATTATTCCATCCGGAAGGGTGATTGTGCCAGTACCGCCAATGACTAGAGTCTTTTAAATAACTGCAGTTTGTCCCTTAACGTGGTGTATGCTATAATATAAGAAACAACACAGATAAAATTCAGTATGCTACAAATACCATTTTCATGCCAAGAATAACAGACTAGCATACACAAACTAATTCTAACAAACCTCCAGGGCTTCATCTAGGAAATGACTCAGGGGGTGGCAAAATATAGTCCTCTGCCCCCCCCCCCCCAACCCAAATGAAATCCTGTAGGTTCGTCATTTACCAACAGTCCAATGTGATTGACAACAATGCGTGTTTGAATCCAGATTCTATGATGATAATAGATGTTGAGTTGGCCAATAATATATGTCAGTCAATAATTGATTGCTTACGCTACATTTTATGCGGAACAATTTGATTAAAAGTTGCTAATTATTGTTGGAGGTTCGTTTACATTTTAACTTACCAGAGGAGGGCTGACACGATCTAAGCACCACCAAAGTTAATTGCATAACTTTAAATCACTTAAGCAATGTGTAACATATTATACTATTGTACAATAATACTTACTTGGACATATTATATACTGGTACTTCTTAATTAGAACCAGGCTTTTTATTTAGAACTGTGTGTATGTTAAAAGTCATGTGACAATATAGTTGTTGCCAGCTGTGTAGTGTCTCTAAGTCTGTCCTTGTAGTTTCCCATCCACCTGGGCTGTTACAAATGTCTAAACCAAAGATGCATGATTATAAGGCTCACTGGAGACATTTAGAGTCTGCTTCAGCCATGATCCTCTCCCTGGCGAATGCTGTCGCTCCATTTCGTCAAGATAGTTTTAGATCACGTGATTGAGTCTCCTATGGATAAACTGTGTATATTGACATCAAACTACTGGGGTTGAATGGGGCTGATGATTACACCGCTGGATTTAGTGGAATGGAAGCTTTCGATTGGCACCTAGTTTTAAACAGAAATAGTTTCTCTATACAAACTCTATGGCTCACATGGAAGTGTTGGCCCTCCTCTGTTTTCTTACCATACATTTTGATAGTCTAAGTTGATGTGGTCTGGCAGTCAAATAACATTGCATTGGTTACTCAATATATTACGCTTAACTTAAGGGCACTCAATACTCAATATAAAATTTCTGACAAAAATTTGTGTCAGGTGATCATCAGGCAAATGTTGCAAAAGAGTACATGACTTTGAGCAGATTCCGAAGCATACAATAGACATGAATGCTGCTCTGGGGGGTCTGGGTGCTCTTTATTTCCAATTTTGCATTTTTTATGTCTAGTTTCACTATTAGATTATAGCAGCATTTCAAGTTATTTTCTGTTTATATAGCACAACCATACACTGCAGTTGTAGCACACTGCAATTTCATGCTAACTTGATAACATACAGACACATGAGCTGATACCCTTAAAGAACTGTTTTTACAGGGCATGCACAGTATGCAAGTATTATATACTAGGGCTGAGCGATAGTGAATTTTTCACTGCTCGAACGATATTAAGACACTGCAGTACACAATTGATGATAGTAAAACGATAGTGATAATTCACCCAATACCTATTTATCGCCTTCAAAGAGATTTGTAAGAAGGAATGTACCCATGCATGTTTTCTTGCGCAAGATATTAAACAGCCTTTTTAGGCTGATTCTTGTTCCAAAAGTTTTTACTTTATAAAGTATTTTGCAGTTATTTCTGTGTAATTTTACTTGTTAATTACTGTCCGATAGTAACTTTTCAAACGATATATTGATATCGATAGTGATACTATCTCGATATTCCGACACGCACATACTATCCCCCAGCCCTTTTATTTACTCAGAAAATAATGGAAGAAGACAGAATCAGTGGTGCAGCCACACTGGAGTAAACCAGGGCATTGTACTGGCATCAGGGTTGTCTGCCATACTATCATTTCTTCAAAGTTAAGCCAGCCTCATGCGAGCTGTGCATCATAACACTTTATTCATGTTTTCACAGTAAATATATCAATTCTTTTATACTTATAACTCACAAATCAACATGTTTGGGTGTCAAAGCGCAAATGGTAAGAGGTTTTCCCTAGGGGTTTTGCTTTTGTCACATATCAGGGGCGTAGCCAGTAGGGGTTTGGACGAAACCCCCTTTTTCAGTAGCAGATTTTTTTTAATAACTATATACCAAACGTTTAGTCTTGGAGCACTCCAGGTATAGATGCACACTGTCTCAGACCTGCATTAATGAGTCATACCAACGATGAATCATCAACGATATGAATGCTGGTGTATTACATGATTAATCACATACGTGATACCTGGTGTCGGTAAACTGAAGTGAACGCGAATTTAGATGAGGCTGTTTCAGCTGCAATAAACTTCAGTGGTCGTGTTATACACATGTCAGGTTAGCATAAAATGTTGAATACTTCATATATATTTACATTGTATGCTTGTTTTTATGGCCATGAGGAGGGCACATGATGTGTCCAATAAATTGGAGTACAAGATGTTGCCTGCTGACAGGAGACCAAGAATAATGTTTGCCTTCTGAAAATCAACAAATGGGTTGCCAGGGTGTGGAGAAAAGCGGTGAGTTCCTGAGAAGAGATTGAAGCTATGATGCTGTCCGGAAGTGAAATTACTAATATTACAGTAGGTTTATAGTGTATAAAAACATCAGTGTATAGGTTTCAGCTATAGTTTAGTAGTACACACAGAGGCCATTTTAATGTTTCTGCCTAAGGGCAAATTTTGTGTATGCAATGCTGTATGCATCTAAAAACTGGCTGTGAGTCAGTACTTCACTTCTGATTCGAACCTTCCTCTAGAGAACCCTGGCTACGCCCGTCACATGTAAGGCATTAAATAGAAGTTTTTATTATTAGAGATTGCGAGACTCTCAACTGGCCATGCATGGCAAGGTGATTTCAAACCAGGTTTGGGCTAGTGCCAGTCAACAAGCAAGCCAAAGTGTCATACATATGTATCAGTGTGTTTGGAGTTGTTCACTTTCATAGCATAGAAAGGAGCAGACACGCAGCCTGAAAAAGGCACGGAAACCTAAAATAAAAACTGCATACTTTGTGCTTAAGAGACAGCTATAATGGCATGGAGCATTGTAATTTGTGAACACGTTACTTGGTTTATTCTGCTTGCAGATTGCAATTGCCATCACATGATAATGTAGTGCCCAGGGCTTTAAGAAGTTTTAGGGCTGTAAGGAAGTGGGTGTTCCCACACTGAAATATTGCATAGAATAGCCATCAACAAAGTAGTTAAGCAATTCCTGCATACAGATAGCTAAGGATAGATTCATGCATAAGCTTGTAGGAACAGCCAGTCACTGCCCCATCATGGCAAAATCTCTGCCACACGACTGAACGGAATATTGCAACATTTAAGCACATGCGGGCAGTGCATTTTAGTGCTGACAGTAAACAGGTGCAGTGGTGGGCAGGAACCATAATTTTTTACTCTATATATGGCTGCCTGGACCATATCCGCATTGATGTTACAATTTAAAAATAGCTTTGATAGTGTGGGGACTTTGTAGAGGGGGCTATTGGGAGAGATGATATTTCACTGTTATATGTTCCAGCATGGATGAAGGTGACGCATGGATATTTACTTACAATACAAATGTCCACTATTTTGCATCCATATCAGAACTTATAATTATGTCTGCTTCCTTTACTAGACGGGTTTATTTTGCATCACAACAACACTCTTATTAGTCTTTTATCTTCATTATCTAATAGCCTTCAAGTTGTGAAAACCGCAAACAAGGCTCAGTCTTGTTGATTTGTGATGAAGTCCCACACCAACAAATTATGACATCATTTATTTTGTCAGTATCCATAGCACAAAGGCAAAAAGATGTTATTTGTTAATTGCCGCATACTGCTACACTGTTTTATTGATACTGGGAGGCCTGAAATTACTACCAACATGCAGTTCTTTAAACTGGCAGATTGCGCTCCAGTTACCAGAGTTTAGGCTAAGCCTAGTCTGGCGCGGCCGCCCCTTCGCATAAAGAGGAAGGGTCTGGTCACTCTAACATTCAAAATTTGTAGCGTGTTACAGAAAATAGGTAACACCAATCAGATCATGTTGTTGGTAATTACTAATTTTAGTGACGTTTGTTTTGGAGATACCATAGATACTAGAGAATTACATAACGTGTGGAAGACAGTTTTGCGAAGATGCGATACGATTGAGGCTGCTTGTAGTCGCCAATAGGGCATTCTTTAAAAGAAGGAAAGATTGAGGTAGTAAAAGTCTTGTGTAGTTGGATTTGATGTACTCGTTCTACTGTCTAATCAATATGGAAAGAAACTTTGATTATGTAGCAGCTGTTTGTTACGAGAACTACTTACTTTGTATGGTCATCAGAAGTGCCATTCTTGCTGTCATTGTGATGTAATCCCTACACTGTTACAACTCTGTAATGCTAGAGTGACCAGACCCTTCCTCTTTATGTGAAGGGGCGGCCGCGCCAGACTAGGCTACGTCACTGATCTACGTAAGGACATTACACAAAATACAGGTTTGAATAAGTGCCATGCGTATCAATCCATGCCACGTGAAAATACATTGCATGCGAGCGGCAAATGGGAAACAATACAGTGGCCTTAACATAGATTAAAATATTTTTTAACGAATTAAAGATAACACTATTTGGAACGGGGGGTTGAATCGAACAAGAGTAAAAAAAAAAAACAGCGTACCTCTGTTCCATCCTGGGGATCATCATCAGAGTTCGATGTACATCACGCCTCAGCCGCCTCTCACCCAATACGTTAACGTAGCCTGCGTAGGGCAGGCGTCCTCCATTTTCACCAGGTGCTTTATACTATTACGTCACGAAACGAATGGAATTCGTCATCAAAGGAATACCGTAAACAACATGCTAATGTGCTAAAATAACACAGTAGTGTGCTGTTTCTGTTAAGCAGCACGCTGGTGTGCTAAAATTGCACGTCTAAGTGTGCTAATCAAAGTGTGCTGTTTTTCAATGTAGTCAGTTAAGCACACTGGTGTGTTGAAGTTTCTGAAATAACACACCTAAGTGTGCTGTTTTTTGTGAAACAGCACACTTAAGTGTGTTAAAACAGCACACTTAAGTGTGTTAAAACAGCACATCTGTTTTTACTGTGTGTGACTAGTGTAGTGACTGAATTGCATTGTACAAGCTTACCACTATCTCAAATACTTAATCGTTGGTTAACTATTGCTATCACATTCCCTGCAGCATAAGGATAAGACTTATAAGTGGAGCAGAGTGTAATAGATAATAGTGAAATTGATTAACCCTTTGAAGACCAAAGTCCAATGTATTGGACACAAGTACATGGGCTGGTATAAGCTGTTATAACTACTTATCAGTACACAATAGAAAGAATTCGCTAATACCATGATACTCACCATGAAATTCCTGACAAAATCACACAAATATCGCTTTGTTTGAAGAGAATCTGCTGCTAGGCCGCAAAAAAAACAGTAGCTCTTCCATTATTGTCCGCCATTACTCTACGCCTGCTACTTATCTTGATGGTACTTTGTCTTAGTGCATCAAACTAAACGCCATCAGACTTAGCATGTGATGGCGATTCAATTTGTATACAAAAGTAGGACTAAAACGAATATTCTAAATGAAAGAACGAATATTTTTAGTCAAGAATGAATAATAGAATATTCTATATAGTGTAACACTGAAATACAGTGTATATGTGTTATTTCTTATTATTCAATTGTAAAACATCATTAAAATTTGATATCTTAAAACCTCAGTAGGCAGCTTTTGAAATTGTCTGATGGTATAGCTACTAGAGGTGTACCAATAAGGATTTTTCAGTTGTATCGATATCCGATTAATTTGTACCTAAAAGAGCTGATACTGATTATATACCAATTAAATTATTGTATATTCTGTAAATTGTAAATCAAATAGAACTACATGTGTAGCTTCTGTATGATGTATATTCTATTGATTTGTAGCATTGAAAAAAGAGAAGTGATGTAACTTTGCTATATTGCACGACTACCTATGGTGGTGTGGCCTCTATTACACAACCCAGACAATGAGGCACCACAAATATTTTAATGCATGCTCCCTTGTCCGGATTACTTCGTGTTTTGATTAGTTACCAAGATGGCTGTTATACACAGATGATCAGTTTAGTTTTCCTGTAGTGCAGTTTTTTATCTTATAACAGCTACTGTTCTGGGTAATAATATTTAACACTAATAGCAACACTCACACGTGCAGTCGTATGGCTTATCGTAACTTAGCATTTCATAGAATAGTATAGAGAGTAGGGCTGAGCGATACTGCCATTTTAGTATCACGATCGATACTAAAGCCACTATTCACGATACTGAATAGTTCACGATACTTACAAATAAGTCAATCATAGCTGGTGCTACATAGTGTATTCCTCAGTATTCCTCCAGGAAGTCTTCAAAAGTAGCATCAAACTAGCCACTGTCAACCTTGTTTACAGCAACAGCTATTGTAACACATGCTTTGAAGTTATGTTATGGTGTTCACACCTCTCTGCAGGGGTAACCAGGTTATGACTTACAAGGATTCTTAGCCTAGTACTGCATAACAAATGGATTTTTAATGACAGAAATGTACAGGCATGGTATCACGATAGTTAATAACGAAATATCGTGATATCGATACTTTCAAAATATCGCGATATATCGCTAAAACGGTAGTATCGCTCAGTCCTAATAGAGAGGTTTTCTATTTGTTTATAGTAAGCAAAAAGGCTTTTCATTTACAGCTGGCCATGCAAACTTATGGATTCATACAGCGTTTGTGCCCATTATTACTGAATATGGAAGGCATATCGGCAATCGATCTGATCACCCTCATGATCACCAATCCGTACATCTCTCCAGTGTCTGCTGTTGTTGAAGTTGTAGAGACTGACAAAGATTCCTCATTACTAGTGTCTGTCATCTTTACTATAATTTCGATGTTTTGAGTTACAATAATTGCTTCGAACGAATTTGAATCAAATACAAATTTGAATATTTGGTATATTCGTTTCAGCCCTATACAAAAGATCACGTGACTACCTCGCGAACTCGCGGTAAAGAAATAACAAAGTGGGCGTTCAATAGAGATTACATCGCCAGTTCATTGTTCCAAACAATAATCCGTCTTTGTTTTGCAGAAGACCACTGCCTTCCTTATAACACAAAGTTACACATTCCTCCATACTTGAAAATTAATTCAGTCCTTGAAGGGTAATTAATTAACGTTAGTTTCTACTTATTGTATTGCTCTATATTGATTATTTAGTAGTGGGCTGAAGATTCCCTGAAGGCCCTTAGCTAGCAAGACTCAATAAATAATGTGTGAAAACTAAAATATATTAGTCTAGTAGTCCAGCCCAGTGATTAGTTGTATCCCTGGGACAATATGATTTTTTTTAAAGTAAAGTTTTGAACATTCTTTAGCATTAAAAAAGTAACTAATCTAAAGACTGGATAGTTTCTTAGTTGCAATTCCATTATGGTATCTTGAGCACAGTAGGGATATAACACTTCTTATTGTTTTACTGTGATTTAATATCATGGGCTACTCCAACTTGTTTCAGTTCTTTTTATTGATGTGGTATGGTCCCTACTCTAGTTGAAAATTCCAAATTTTTTCGTGTACTTGTAACAATGAATAATCTCTGGCATCAGCGCTATCACTTCTCATGTCTCTGAAAGAGTGCTTGAATGGTCACTCGTAGCAAATCGCAATCGTGTGCTAACAGGGAGAAGTAGACTATACTCAACACGCATAGACGCTATGCATAATCTTCTAAGTCTAATAAGTGCTGTTGAGTACTTGATTAACGCTGCAACAAAACCCAAAGAAGCTCACACAACGGAATCCTGTAATTTTATTATTATTTGGCTTCTTTAGTATACGGAGCTGCTGCCAATAGTGTAATGGTGAAGAGAAAAATTTTCGAGGTGTAGGGTGGTTGGCGATCTGTGGAATACAGGCTTATTAATAGGTCATGGACACTCGGTAAGCATAGCTATATAGTTTTTAGCACGAAAAAGTGGATAACTTTTGCTGTACATGAGTGAAACCAAATAATATGAAGATGAACAAAATGGCAAATTTCAGTTTTGTCCTAAATACACGTACTGTTTCCTTTTCACTTGATACTTACTAGTGGACCAATACTAATTGCAAATAACCACCAGAGGGTTGTTTTGAGTTGGAGGATGCTTTCCAAGGTGGTTTTTAGGTGTGCTTTCTATTAGAGTTTTTGCAAAAAAAGCATGAACGATCCCTATTATGAACCCACTATCGTGGTTCATGATATTAAAGTTTGAGCTCCTTAGTGTATAGCAAGCATTAAGATATGGTTACCATTTACCAAGTAGTTCTGTTTATTTGGTGGTTGGTATAACATGATCCAGCAATTCAACCAGTGATTATTGAGAATGTGATGGTTGAAAGAGTTTAGTCTTCTGTGTGATGCTACAGTGTTGAGTACACCTACTGCATTCAATTTATAGACATATGTCACAACTTTAATGATGGGTGGCAGCAGATAATGTTCCTACATTTGTTGTTGATATGAATGATGCAGTATAGTTCACTTGGCTGTTAGCTGCACAGTACAAGCCAACATTATTAAAGATAATATGACATGCTACCATATAATGGATTATTTTCGAAGGAGTTTAATTTTCAAAATATTTGAAAAGCACAGGTTCTATGATAATTTAACTCTTTGAATATAAATCCACCTACACGGCAATCGAGTATACCACAATCGATTTCTAACTTTACGTAAGACCTCGTGCAGAACAAGAACAGTGTGAAATATTCATTGCGTTATGGCTTTACATTGCTATTTTAAACCCATCTCCAGCAAGTTTCCGGATCCTAATAGACCTTTGTCTAACAAAATGCCATCAGTGGCAATCAGGGAGGCGAATAAAAGTGTAGAGCAGGCTACCAAAAATGGCAGCAAGAAACGTAGCAGAGAAAAATATGGCAGTTTTACATCTACACAGGCAGCCCAAGTTGCAAAGTTTGCCGTTGACCATGGGAATCAAACGGCCATTCTTCGACATAGCAAAGAATTTCATGTGGAGATAAAGGACAGTATGCTTAGTACCTGGAAGTCTAAATATTGTAATGCAATAAAAGAGTGCCAGAAAGAAGGGAAGTACGCTGAATCAGGAGAAATTGTTGTGACCAGTTTACCCAGCAAGAAACGAGGAAGACCACTGTTAATAGGAAATGAGCTTGACAAGCAAGTTCAGAGTTACGTTTGTGCTACACGTGATGGAAAAGGAGCTGTTACCACAACAGTGTTTTAGCAGCTGGAGAAGCTATATTAAAGCATTGCAATGAAAAGCTTTCCATGATAACGGAGGTCCAATTAAACTCACCAGACATTGGGCTAAATCTTTACTTAATCGCATGAATTATGTAAAGCAAAAAGCTACCACCACTGCAAAAATAGATCTATCACATTTTGATGAACTTAAAGAACAGTATATTTTAGATATAAAGGTTGTGGTGGAAATGATGAAGATTCCAATTGAACTTGTGTTTAACTGGGACCACACTGGGATCAACATTGTCCCTGGATTACAATGGATCATGGAGCCAAAAGGGTCAAAAAGGGTTGAATTAGCTGGTCTTAATGATAAGCGCCAAATAACGGCAGTATTTTGTGCTTCATTGGCTGGTGAATTTTTACCAGTACAGTTGATTTACCAGGGCAAGACTACAGCCTGCTTGCCAAATTTCTGTTCCCAGACAATTGGGATGTCACATATACTCCCAACCATTGGAGTAATGAAGACAAGATGAAGGAGTACATTGACAATATAATTGTACTGTATGTCCAAGGAAAAAGGAAGGACCTCAAAGTTGCACCTAACCATCCAGCACTGGCTATATACGATGAGTTTAAAGGCCAGCTTACCCCTGGTATATTTTCCTTGTTGGATTCTAATCACATCTTTGTTGTTAAAGTGCCTCCAAATTGTACTGACCGTCTTCAACCCATGGACTTGTCACTGAACAAAGCTGTAAAAGAATTCTTAAGGAAGAAATTTCAACAGTGGTACTCTAGTGAGGTAGAAAGCCTTTGCCGCTAGAATGGAAATTCACTCCTGTGGGTTTACACATGAGTAAGCTGAAACCACTTAGAGCAGACTGGCTTGTGGAAGCACACTGTTACTTGCAGAATAACCCTTCATTGGCAAAGAATGGATTTCGTGCTGTGGGAATCACAAGTGCTCTAGAATTATAATTAAACTGTGTTTGATAACATTTTTGCTGATTAAGTTGATATGATCATGATGTACGTTTTACAATATTGCAATAATTATTGGTATAATTTTACATAGCTAAATACAATTAAATGTGTTGTACAAGCATTAAGAATTCTGTACAAGTGGGAATGGAAACAAGCACTCTTTTCAAAGCACTGGACTAGGTGGTGACGCATCGAGCCTTGGTTAAAAGGAGCAAGTTCCTGTTTAAAACAAATGGCCATTGCAAATGCAATAGCAAAGACTCCACAGTCTGCAGTTCCATGCTGCTTTTGTACTTCAACAATTTCTGGCATAGCTGTTGGTCCAAACAAACCACTTATGACTGTCAGTGTTACAGCATCATACAGTGAATCATATGTCATTACCCTGTCTGAGCTGTCATCATGGACAGTGGAGGCAAGGATCCAGTGATTGCTATGACAATGTACCACCTGCAGCTGTCGTGATTTCTCTCCATCCACCTGTTTCTTTGCTTGTAGCAGTGTATTCTGAAGTCCATTATTGTTAGGAAACTGCTTTTTTAGTAACTTTTGAGCAAAGCTTATGATGGTGTCATCTAACTGGTTGCCGTGTAATATTGCTTTCTTGTGAGAGTCAAGTAAAGTTGTGCGGTCAGTTTTAACCCACTGTGTGTCAATATCTTTCTTTTCAGCAGCCATAAAACTTAAGTGGAGCCACTACTGCAATCCAAGTTGTCACTTACAATCATCACTTCATCAGATGATACCGGTATGGGGTGACTCTCAGGGTGACTGGTACTTGGTATCAGTATAGTGGGTGCTTCCACAGGCTCTAGCTTGATCTTCTTAAGTGGCATTTCCAAATCAGACTTCTTTAGAGCGAGATCCAACAATTTGCATTTAGTCTTCAGGAGTTCTTGATCTGAACAGGTAAATCTCAATTTGCACGGAATATGCATGCCAGATGCCACCTTGCTCTAGGTCATAAGAATGTCTACTGCCAGTAACTTTGCACGTTATTGTCCCGGACTAAAGAAATACGGAACAAACCGACGAGATTTCTCTTCACATGTGGCCAACAACTTGACTTTCTTCAACGATGGCTACGGTTTCCTGTTGGCAAAACAAAATTTCTCCTACAGGAGCAGCCCATATGTCTTTATAAACATGATATCTCCTGACGACTGTAGCAATTTTGATTGGACCACTACACATGCTAGCCATCTTGACGCACACTAGCGAAATTATTTTTAGTGGCACTAATGCTAGGCAATTGACTTCGAAATTTAAACTTTCAAAATTTATTTTATCAGCTGCTCTTCGAAAATTTCCCCTTCGAAAATAACCTGTTATATGGTATTCTGATGCTCTACACCTATAGCATGTACGTGTTCAGTTGGATCCTCAAAACATTTAAAGGTCCACTAAAATGGTAAAATACACTTTGGCTATTATCAATCCTTGCTATTGATGGGATAGGTTGGTGCATGTGATTTAGTTAGATTTTGTTCTGTTTAGTAGATATAACACATTTTAGTGTGTTGTGGTTTGTCAATTATATTACATCATAATACATCAGGGTGCTATTAAAGCGATAGAAGCGTCCATGTACAGCTAGATTCGATGTAATTTCATGTCATATCTAACATAACAACTTGAAAGATCTTGTACTACAACCATTTACAAGCCTACGGGAGATAGTAAGTGAATTTACACTGGTCTTGTAGTGAAGAATGCTCGAGAACACCTGTTTAAGGGACTGTAAATCAACAGTACAGTGGTTGAAACACATTTATGTTTATTTTTTAAATGTTTTGAATACATTTAGAGTCCAATACAGTGAATGGAGGTAGAGAAATGCGAGGAAAAACAATTGCAATAATGCCACTGGCAAGATATGCACGAGATATTATCCCTACCAGGTGGAGAAGTTACTCAGGAAAGTATATCATAGATACCATTGTTTGTTTTGTGGTACTGCTATCCCAGCTTTGTAAACAAATCGAACTAATCTTAGTTCAGTGAAGCATAATGAAGCGTGAGCTTCGAGGTGAGCCAAGCTTTGAAGTGCGAAACATACAGGACGAACTGTTACAGGCAACTACTGAATAAGTCCCCTATTGTCTTCCAGCAAAACATTCAAGTAATCTTGGAACACTATGAAGTTGAAAAGAAGAGCTTGGTGTTGTCACCTGCACATTTATAGACTTTCACCGTTTATCCTTTCCCACTGCAAAGTGTGCAATAATAATACTTCCGGTTCTCTCACAACATGATGCAACTAGACTTTGTGGCTTAATATCTCGGAACACAATTGAATTATTAAAAAGGTGTTTTTTGTACATTGTATGATACAAACAACCTACGTATTTGTTCAATAAAAATGCAAGTGAATTTTCCATTTTCAGTGGACCTTTAATATGTAATTCAAGGATACAATTACACATAATCTTGAAATTTGGCTCATTTGTAGCACTGCTTGACCCGCTAAAAGTATTTCTTCGTTCAAATTCCTGACAATATTTACAACTAATCAAAATTTCCACTATACATTTTCTTAGGGAAACCTTAATAGTGCAGTAGATATTTCAACCCTTTCCCAAACTTGTAATGGAGCCAAACCACACATGTCTTGGTTGTTTTGTGTAGATAAATAATATAGATTAATTGTGAGAGCCCTATTGAGAACCTTGGTCTAATGTCCTATGAATATCTTCAAAAACAGTGATAAGTTGTGTTTCACATAAGTGGCCAGGAAACTGTTGATTCATCAGAATCAAGACACACAGTAGTGTGTCGTTTGGCTCAAGAAGCCGGCGCGCAACACCCGTGAGTATATTGACAGGAAGAAAGAAAACGCAATTTTCGCACCTCCGTAGCTCTGTGCTGCCTTGATGAAACAAGACGATTTTTGCTATGGACACTCCCTCCAACTTCAGTACTCCACATTCCAACTTTGAGCAAAATCGCTTCAAGCATTCCCGAGATATGCGACTTCAAAAATTGACTTAGTTTCTTCGTGTGTTTTTTTCTTCTTCCTCTTCTTTTTATTTTTCTTCCTCTTTTTGCACACTTACGAAAACCGCTATAAAACGCGAACGCAATATCCGATTGCCTTGAAATTTGGCACACAGAAGGTGGGTATAAAGGCGCATCTCTGTACCAACTTTGGCAGGAATACGATAAACAGGCAAAGAGTTATTAGCGATTATTCATGAAAAATAACACCAATATGTTGTCACGCCTACAGGGTAAACTGCATGTGGGAAGAAGCTGAAAATCGGTGGGTGAATAGATTGACTATTGAACTATTGAGCCTCAAACCTTTTTTGGTTTGAAAGACATCGAGCTAAAAACCAGGAAGATACAACGAAAAAACCAACAGTGTGTAACAATTACGTAATCGAGATTAACTAATAAAAAAAAAACCATTACTTTCCACGCCCACCAGAAAAACCACTTGGGGTAATGCTTTGAAATTCGCTGTACAGATGGAGTAATCATCTTAGAAAGAATCTTCAATGGTGTAGAAGAATCAGACTTGAAGTCACAGAGTTATAACACGAAATCAAACTTGGTGTAGCAAGTGTGAGATCGAGATACTCTAATAGAGCAGTCACCCTAATAGAGCAATCACCCTGAAAATTATTCAACAGATCAGCTAGAAACTAGTAACCTGTATAGAGATAAGCTACAAACAATTCACCTTGTAGAGAAATCATCTAGAAGAAGCTACCTTGTAGGGAGTTCAACTACGTAGTTCAGCTAGAAGAACTCATCTTGTAGAGAGTTCAGCTACAAACAAATTGCCCTGTAGAGGAATCATCTAGAAGAAGTTATCCTGTACAGAGTTCAGCTACAAATAAACCATCATGTAGAGAGTTCAGCTGCAAACAAATCACCTGTAGAGAGTTTAGCTACAAACAAATTACCCTGTAGAAAGGTCAGCAAGAAGAAGTCACCTTGTAGAGAGTTCAGCTACTAACTAGTGACCCTGTAGAGACATCAGCTAAAAGAAGTTACTTTGTAGAGAGTTCAGTTACAAACAAATCATCCTGTAGAGAGATCAGCTAGAAGAAGTTACCTTGTAGATAGTTCAGTTACGAACAATTCACCCTGTAGAGAGATCAGCTAGAAGGACTCATCTTGTGGAGTGTTCAGTTACAAAGAAACCACCATGTAGAGTTCTGTAATAAATATATGCATTATATATATATATATATATATATATATATATATATATATATATATATATATATATATATATATATAATTTGTACATTTATTGATAAAATCCGAAATATTGAAAGTATTCATCTGCTTCATCTTTTCTTCTTCCTGTGGAAAAGAAAAAAAAGATAGGTTAAAAAAGCCCCAAAACTGGCCATAGGTCAGCTTTGGGGTATATAAATACAAAAAGAAGTGATATCTAATCCAAAACAGCCAAACTGTAAAAAAAGAGTGCGGCCCTCAAAAAGGCTATGGTAGATGTGAAATCCAAGGTGGCGGCCAAGAAATGGCTGTGATGGTAGGTTAATGGTAAAAATTTTAATAACGACAATTCAGGTGAATTTTGAGCCAAGACCAAGTGGCACCAAAATTCACCTGAATTGTTATTAAAATTTTTACCATTAACCTACCATCACAGCCATTTCTTGGCCGCCACCTTGGATTTCACATCTTTTTTCACCATAGCCTTTTTGAGGGCCGCACTCTTTTTTTACAGCTTGGCGGTTTTGGATTAGATATGATTATCTTCAATATGCTTTGATATGTGGTGTGTATGTGTTCTAGTAACTTGCAACACACTGACATTAAGGAAATGGTTCTATAGTTGCTTGGATTACTACAACCCCTTTTGTTAAATATGGGAATTACATTTGCTGTTAACCAATCTCTTGGAATGTGACCAGAATTTAGGGATTGGGTATAGATCACTGTTAAAACTGGCGCTATTTCCTCAACACAAAGTTTCAGAACATAGGTTGGAATATTATCAGGACCAGTAGCTTTTTTAGTATCAAGAGTTACAAGTAACTTTTGTACACCATTGATGGAGATGGCTATGTCAGGTATATGGGTGTGGGGGGAATCATCACAATTAGGCTGATACATAAGTGATGTCTTCATTGAATACAGCATAAAGATTGATTGATTACATTAGCCTTATCTTCAGATGTATAGGGGCGTAGGAACCACAGGTGCGCCGGGTGCTGGCGCACCCCTAGGATTTTTATTCTATTATAAAACTCTAGCTTTGTATCAAGTGATCGTATATCATGTGATATGTTCATAATGGATAATCGTCAGAGAAAAATCTATGAGTTTTCGACAAAATTATCCCAGAGCAAATCTGCTAGCACGGGTGCCAAGACAAGAGGAATGTCCAAAATCATAATCATTGATTGCAGCGATGATTCAGATAGTCGGGAAACGGATATAGTGGAACAGACTACGTGCAAATCCATTTCCGATGGCACTCCAGTCCGACGACACGAAGGCGAAGCGAAGATACAGCTGGTGCCACAGGTTAGTGCTGAACAATCAGAAGTACAAATTGAAGGACCAAATTCTCAGGCATATTCTCTAAGTAGCAGCAATGTCGTAGGTACACTGGAAGTTAGTGTTAGTTCGACGAGGGGCGCAGTAGTTGATGATGTGACTGAGGGTGTGACTGCATGTAGCATGTCAGATAACTCACAGTCATGTGAATGCGTTGGCTGCAGTAATTTAATTATTCCAAATCAGCCATCAGATGTGTCCCAGTCAAAGTTTGTGCAATCCCATCTTAGCAAGGAAAGGCAGCCAGGGCAGAAAAAGCAATACTGCAGAACTATACAGACATCGTGGTATAAGAAGTACCCTTGGATTACTGTTTGTACAAGTCGGTACAAAATATTTTGTAGGGTTTGTTGCTTAGCAAAGCTACATGGGCTAGTGTCAACTTCACTACTTAAAAACTCATCGTTTATAAGTGAAGCTTTGGTAACTGGAACAAGGCCCTTGAAAGATTTGACATGCATGAAAGAAGTGGAATGCACCGTGAAGCAACAGAATGGCTTCATTAGAGGGCATCCAGTATCGACATTGGCTGTATCCTAGATACCAAATCTGCTTCTGAACAGGAGTTTCATAGACACATGCTTTTAAAGTTGTTATGGGCAATCAAATTTTTAGGGAAGCAGGGTCTGGCTATTAGAGGCCATAGTGAAAATTCAGAGACATTTCAGGGCAACCTGTATCAACTTCTGCTATTGTAAGCAGAAGAATGTCCAGGCATGAATGAATGGTTGAAGAAACGTGAGTATATTTCTCCAGTAATTGTAGATGAACTGATAAAATTAATGGGCAAATTGATTATTATAAGCATCATAAATGATGTTAACAGTGCCTGGTGGTATGCTGTAATTGCTGATGAAGCCACTGATATCTCAGGTACTGAGCAAGTGTCTGTGTCAGTTTGTTGGGTTAGTAATAGCTATGAGGTTCATGAAGATCTCTTAGGCCTGAAAGAGCTACCTAATACTATAGCTATGACCATCCACCATGAAGTCAAAGATGTATTGATGAGGTGTCCATTGTCTGTTTCTTAATGTAGAGGGCAGGCTTATGATGGAGCTAGTAATATGAGTGGCATAAGGAATGGTGCCCAGGCTCTATTTAAGCAAGAAGAACCGAGAGCTCTATATGTTCATTGTTTAGCACACAGTTTAAATTTGTGTGTACAAGATGTTTCTAAAAAGTGTAAGCTTCTTCGAAACACTTTGAATTTTATTTATAATTTGGTTCAGCTGATAAAGTTTTCTCCTAAAAGGTTAAACCTTTTTGAAACATTAAGAAGCGATGTGACATTGAACACAGGAGAAACATTACCTTCACTGAGAACTCTCTGTCCAACTCGCTGGACTGTAAGGCATGGCACTATAGCAATTATTTTAAAGAATTACAAAGTATTGTTGACTGCACTTGATACAATACAGGAAGGACATGATGAATATACTGCAAAGGCGAGTGGTTTGCTGAATCGAATGGAACAGTTTGATACATTTTTCGGCCTAAAGCTGTCTCACCAAATATTTGCTCCAGCTGAGCAATGTTCTACAAATATCCAAGCTGTGGATATCACTGTTCAAGAAGCGATGAAAGATGCCAATATGCTTACTTCTCATCTTAGTTCAATGCAGAATGAAACTACATTCAGTCGTTTTTATGACCATGTTGTCCATGACTCACAGTCTTTAAATGATGAGCCAAAATTGTCGAGAAACCGTAAATTACCTAGAAGGCTGGATCATCTGCACATCATCAACACTCATGTGCAAGAGATATGTATCGGCAAACATACTACGAGGCTATTGATACAGTATCAGAAGAAGTTAAAAGAAGGTTTGATCAATCAGACATCCAATTGATTCTAGATATAGAGACCCTTTTACTAACATCTGCAAATGGTACTGCTGTGGACACATTATCTCAAGCTTTTATAAGATTTCTTGAGGGAGATGTGGATGTAGCACGTTTGAAGGTCCAGTTGTGCATGCTGCATGATGCAATTAAAACTGCACTTAATGGTACTATCAAAAGAGTTACTAATGTTAGAACAATAGCAGATGCCATGTTGCAATCAGAAATGTATAAAAATATGCTTTGTGAAGTCAATAAACTCCTTTTGCTGTACAGTGGCGTAGCTACCATTGAGGCAACCGAGGCAACTGCCTCGGTAAAAAATGCTCAACAATTCAGGCTGAGCAGGCCTGAGTTTTGGCAGCTCGATGTTTCTCTACTAGGCAGCATTTAATACTGTACCACACGCATAGAATCTATGGTTGTAGCACTATGCAGGACTGGAGCCCACGGTGACACATTGGCTGGATCACTTGTCAGCTACTTGAATTTGTATTGAGATACTCTAATAGAGCAGTCATCGTAATATACTCTAATAGAGCATTCTGTATAGATTATAGCCACTGTTCTCGTTACTCTGCATGCTGTTCCAGTGAGTCAACTGCATGGCATTCGGAGCTAATTGATCATGCTTATCACGCATTAGCAGTTACAATCAAAATTAGCTATTTCAGAACATAGCTATATTTTCAAAATTTTCCTCGAAAGAGCATATTTCCGGACTCCCTAGCTTGACATGCTTAGTACATGCAGTTGAACATCACATAAAAAAAGATAATCTCTGACTAAATATTACACCAGATCAATAAAAGTATAGTGTATATGACTATGACAGTCCATGGATGGCTTAACCACTCAACCAGAGTATGTCAATTTTGTGTTAAATACAAATTAAACTATACTCTATTAATTGAGTATGGTATACATATATAGCATTAACTATAAGTTGGAGAATTACTAATGACATGTAGAAAAATGCTCAGAATCTTCTAAAAACGTTTCTTCCATCCAACCCTGTAAATGCTGTACCACCCATGCTTGAAAGTGTACGTGAATCAGTTGAGTCAGGTCCTCTCAATTAGGCCAATGTATAAACTTTGCCTCTGTAAAATTTTTTTCCTAGCTATGCCACTGCTGTACTACACATTTCCAGTGACTACTGCGACAGCAGAAAGATCATTTTCAAGCCTCCGTCAAATTAAACATATTTGGAAATACAATGAGCGCATGTAAACTGAATAACTTGTTGCTAATGCATGTTCACCAGCCAAGAACTGATACCTTAGATTTAGTTGCAGTTGCAAGGGAATTTATATATATCAACTCGAGACGAATGAACTATTTCGGGAAAAAATGTGACAGTTATCATGTACTTCTGTATTGTAAGTAATCTGTATGTATTATTGCTACTTATGGGTCATTCCATGTCAAATCACCAAGAAATTGTAGGTTCACCTCTCGGATTTCAGTGTGGTGGCCTACACACATGAATCTATAATGTTTAGAGAACTTGCTGTTAACTATGAGTCTGCTTTGTCATCAGCAAACAATCCTAGTAGCTACCCCTGTCAAGTTCAGTGTGTAACAATGTCATTTCACAAACTACCTACTAATGGAGATACGGTATAATGTAATTTAGCTGATTTCATGTTGTAACTTTCCATATGGTTTCTTGATTGCAAGGGCAACATAGACGTGCTTTTAACCATAAATCACTGGTAATCTGAATTCTGTTACAAGTAACTTACAACAAAGCAATGCCTAGCCATAAGATGTTCATAAACCCCCTTGATAGATGGGCTACAATCACGAATCATTTCACAGCCTGCAAAATCATTGCAGAGTTAGTTATTATGCATTGTTATGGTCAGAACACCAGGTTTATGGTTATCCAACAGGTAAAAGCACCAGTGGCACAATTCCGTGGCAAACATTTAAACAGGCTACTCATGAAATACATATTGACTATGTAATGTATTGCTTCATAATAGTGCTGTCCAGTTTTCCTTGTGATGAACTGAGGCACATCTGGTCATCCAGATTATATGTTACAGTTAGGCATATGTGGAACCATCTTGTCCGTTTGTTACCACATGTGTATCAGCCAGTAGATATACTTCATCCTGATTGTCAACTTGGTCGTCTTGCTGATGTCGATGTCTTTATACGTAGCGCTACTCAACCTGCTCATATTTCTTTCACCGGTTCCTGTGCTGGGGTGGCTGCTGCAACCGGAGAGGTGGCAAAGAATACGAAGAACCTGGCTATAGTGGAGAAGGCAGGAAGTGCATTATTTTACTAGTTGTGAGGTCTGGATGCTATTTGCTGTCAATTCTTCATTCTATTGCTGATCGTACCACTATCTGTAGTGATATTTAACCTAACGTAAAGTAGTTAGGCTCAGTCTGTGGTCATGCCCCCAGTAAAATTGCACATTTTGAGATGCTATTTGGAGGCATTCTTTGAGCTTGTGCAAGATGCTAGTTAGTTACCTGACAAGTGTTATTCTATTTTGTGAATGCCATCCCACTATGGACCTGCGAGTGTGAGAAAGCTTATAATTAATGATAGAACCAGAGACTGACCAAAAGCACTACCATAATACTATTTAACTATCATTTGAGTTTATTAATTATGAGATAAACTGTTTCCAAAACAGAGAAACAAAGCGAAAGCTAGTATAATGTACATTATTTTTAGAGGCACTTAATACAGAGAAAGTCAACGTGAAGCTGTTCTGAGTGAAAGACAGGTTAGATAAGTGTTGTTTCTGTCCATTGTTAACATTAAATAAATGCCAAGTATTACATTTAGTTCAGCTTCATCAAATTTAAAAGTATTTTTTATTTGTGACAAGGCTGTGGCCTCACTGGTCACACCTACTCTGACACCAGATATACTACGGTGCGAGTCATTATAAATGTCCACTCCACCTTCTTATTATTGTCTTCTCATTCACTCTAAAAAGTATCCCAGTTCCTTTGCAGCTCCTGTCTTGGTTAACCCAAACCTCTATATGTAGTTGTCATAAACTATCATCGTTAACTTCTGCTTATCTGTGCGCTTCATGTCACTAACCCAATCCTCAAATGTAGCGTGAATTTCATCTTTAGCAATCGAACCTTCGTAATCTTCACCTTCATTGGCTTCCTCATCACTACTATTTTCTTTTAAAGGTGCCGGCAAATATTCAAATGGAACGGTGTCGACAGCACTAGTGCCTTCTCTGGTATCTTCACTCATCTCTTCTGATGTTCCAGCTCTGACCTCCTCACAAGAAACCTCACCAGACCTCAAACGTTTCTCAACTTTTAGCTTATTCATTTCAGAAGCCCTTTCCCTTAGGGACACCTTGCACTTTCTTGACATATTATGCATTTTACAACTTGTTGAAGTGGCAAACAACAGACAGGAAGCAACAAAAGGTGCAAAATATTTATTGTTGTGATGTAATGCGCATAGTCATGCCATGGCAACCACAAATATCAAAGATGCCGCTTGTGATCTGATTGGCTAAAATAATACAGGTGATACATTAAAAACCATTCGCTCAATTGACGTCAAAATCGATACGTGACTTCATCACAGTAGTGCCTACGACTTGTGAAAAAGATAGAGTTACCGATTCTTGGTGAGTGCAATTACTGTGCAATATATATTTGGACATTCTTGATGACTTGCACTATATAGCTAGTGGAAATTTAATCCCTAATTGAGTCATGTTCTGTGATTCCTAATCCAACTTAAAAATCCTAATTTTACTTATACTTAATTGTTTACTTTTAGAATTACAAGTACACGCAAAAAAAATTTGGAATTTTCAACTAGAGTAGGGACCATAGCACATCGATAAAAAGTACTGAAACAAGCTGGAGTAGTGCATGATATTAAATCACAGTAAAACAATAAGAAGTGTTATATCCCTACTGTGTTCAAGATACCATAATGGAAATGTGCAGTAGGGATGTAACACTTCTTATTGTTTTATTGTGATTTAATATCATGTGCTACTCCAGCTTGTTTCAGTACTTCTTATCGATGTGCTACGGTCCCTACTCTAGTTGAAAATTCCAATTTTTGTGTACTTGTTTGTTAACTTTTTTGTAAGTAATAGTATTATGACTGGTAAACCCACGCATTACGTGAAAGAAATGGCACTATGTGCCCCAGCTATCATTATCGCCTGAAAAGTGAAGTATCCATTGCGCTTCGTTGTCAGCTATGTTAGACCTGTTTCACAGCATTACGAATCAAGAACTGCTCGAAAAGCACCTATGCAATCAAAATAGCCACTATGAAAAATTCAGGTGATGTCCGTTACAAAGGGAAGCCATCACGTACTACTGCCAATCGACACTTGTGCTGTCAACATAGATGAATGGGACACAAAGGAGTACACTGGTAAGTCCATGAAGAAGGCATTGTACGTACTGCAGTATGCCAAAAGACACCTCTTGGGGTGAAGCAATGTCGAACAACAAAAATATCAAACCCGTAGTCCTAGCTGTTATCAAGTTACGCTTGTCTGAAGGCATCAGTCAGTCAGTCAGTAGAAATTTCATTTAATTAAAAAATTCTGTAGCAACTTGTTGAAAGCAGTTTGAGTTGATCTGAAGACGTGCTTGGACTTAGTTTTACCTAACCAATACTGTCTCATCATCGTCGGGGAAAAGTGAGGCTAGTGTTTGGGTGATGTTTTTTCATGGGCCACAGCCACTCCTTTGTGGTCCCTACTATACAGTACTATCATACTGTAAGATGACAGGTGAACCCACGCATACTGCATCAAGAGAAAGAATTGAGTTAATGTTTTTGTCCAGATGCATGCCTAAACTGTCAATTACCGTATAGAGGGAAAAATTTGAAAGGTTAAATGTTCAAACTTGATTGTAAGTTTGAAAAAAATTTTGAAACAGTTCCTCTAGAGTACCTTGCACTGTAGATAATTAACTACGTAGAAAGATTCATAAAGTTAACTGGAGGAAGCTAGCAATGATTGTGTTGATCACGTAGCTACAGTAGAGTTTTCTGCTTGTTCAGCATAGTTATTCGTATAAAGAACCATGTGGCTTTGGTAGAATTACGTCTAGCTACCTCTTGGCATGAACCATGTTGTTTGGCAGGGTTTGTATGGTCTTAATCCACTGAGTGGCCTACAGATGAAGTCATGATTCAGTAGTTAACATTTTTCAGCCTCCCAGATACACATTTGCTATCATTTCACTCAGGCTAGGATAAAGATTTTCTCGAGCTCTTAGGCTTCAAGACTCATGGTGTCACTCATGGTATAGCTTACATCATGTTCACCCTTAATTCCAGTTGCCCCGGCAGTGCCTATAGTTAACTGATAAAAGTAGAAAACATGCACTCAAACTTGGTTTATAGCTACATTTTCATTTGATTGTCATGCACTTTTAAGATGTGGGTATAATATAGATCATCTAGCTAGCTATTTCTGACAAATTACAAAAAAAACTTTTCCAAAAATGCATTGTTATTTTTGAAGTGTTTGAAAATTTCCTGCTATACAGTACTGACTCAAATGTGAAGTGGCCATTACACTAATGTTCAGCCCATTACAACTTTACAAATGAAGAGCAGTAGAAGAACCTCTTCTGCAATCAATCCAGTCACCACAGAAGGTACGGACTATTTCTGTTTGCAAACATAGAGAGGCCATCAGACGCTATCACGAAATTGACACTTTGGGTAGTCAGTGAAAGAAATGAGACACAAAAGAGTGCAAAGGTAAGTCCATCATGATGTTATCAAGTTACACTTGTCTGAAGTCAGGAAGGCAGTTAGTCAGTAGAAAAATTCATTGAATAATTGTAGCAATATACTGGAAGCATTTAGGGTCATATTGAAAGCACTTTTGGCTGGTTATACCAATACTGCTAAGGTGCCAGGAAGGTATTCTGAAGCTGGTTTTGGGTGATATTTCTGGCCAGAAGAACATAATCCCTAATAGACATTAATACTATACTGTATGGAACTATGATACAGGTGAACTGCCTGATCTTGCTCCTCTAGTACATGCCTAGATTTTTACCAGAAAGATTTATGAGGTGAGGCTCATTGTTAGAAATTGAAATCTGAACAAAGTGCCCATGAAGCCACTTTTATTTCTGAAGAGGAACCTGGCTGTATGCTCCTTTAGTCAACATTGGTGTAAACTGTTCACTCACGTGTTATCTGGGCCAGCACAGGTGAGTCTTGTACTGTGATTGTATCACTGGCCAAGTCATAGGTTGCTGGGCTAATCGAGATGCAGAATCTAATGCATGCAAACATACTGATGTTTCGTGATTTTTAAGTTGATTTTGTGTTACTATATAGTCTATTTGTTTACCTAAATAATTGTCGTTACATGTTAACATTAACGTAAGATTATAGCCAATACATTTAACTATTTTTCTTTTACTTTATGTGATTGTGTATAACTACACACATGATGATGATTGTGATTTGGATATTCAGGGTGTAAGTTGATATTGTGTTACTATAGTGTATTTGTTTACCTAAATAGTTGTCGTTACTTGTTAACATTAACGTAAGATTATAGCCAATACATTTAACTATTTTTCTTTTACTTTATGTGATTGTGTATAACTACACACATGATGATGATTGTGATTTGGATATTCAGGGTGTGAGTTGATATTGTGTTACTATAGTGTATTTGTTTACCTAAATAGTTGTCGTTACTTGTTAACATTAACGTAAGATTATAGCCAATACATTTAACTATTTTTCTTTTACTTTATGTGATTGTGTATAACTACACACATGTGATTTGGATATTCAGATTGTAAGTTGATATTGTGTTACTATATTGTATTTGTTTACCTAAATAGTTGTCGTTACATGTTAACATTAATGTAAGATTATAGCCAATACATTTAACTATTTTTCTTTTACTTTATGTGATTGTGTATAACTACACACTTTTACTTTATTGAGGACCAATCACCCTGTAGAGGGTCAATTTTGTGTGTGAAAAAGGTACCTTTTCGTAAATTCGGTCACATATAATTTGAAGACAATATCAAAAGTAAATATCCCGATATATTATAATATCGTGATATTGCCTAGCAATATCACGATACAATATCACGAGTTCAGCTGCAAATAAATCACCCTTTAGAAAGTTTATCTACAAACAGATCACCCTGTAGAGAGTTCACCTAGAAACAAGTCACCCTGTAGAGAGATCAGCTAGAAGAAGATACCTTGTAGAGACAAAGAACTATCATGTAAAGAATTCAGCTACAAACAGATCACTCTGTAGATACCAAATGTCGTATACTTGACTCTATTGAGGATAGCAAAAATGGTCCAGGACGGTCAATGCCTAGAGGGATTTACTGTTACAAGTGTATTATCAAGTTTGTATCCCCTTTTAGGAGATCCCAGCTGATGTCACTCCTTTATGCCTAGACCACATGTTGTTGGAGCATAGACTATAGTGCCTGTAGGCACCTGTCGACATACTAGCGTTCCGTGTATATAAGGTCCGGTCGGACCTTATATGTTTAGGTAATTGGTCTGGCTGGACCACTTGTACTTGCATAACTGGTCCAGGGGGACAAGTTGTGTTGGTGCTAATATGGTCCAGGATGAACAAAAATGCATGGTCTGCATTTGTTGCAGAGTTATAATTGTAATGCATCATTTTCGGAATCTTCATTTAAGAGCAGTTATTAGCTACCATAGCTACAGCTGAATATAGTAGTTGTGACTCGTCGGTTTCAAATGTGTTGTGCTTACACTTGCAGACTGGGCGGCGGAGAATGAGGACTGTATCCTTTGTCAAAAAGTTTATGGAGGGGCTTAGCCCCTCATAAATATCTGTGGCATTAGCAATAATTTTGTGCTGGTTGTATATATTACACCAAATATAGCTACCTGAACTTCCACTAGATTATACTATAAAAACATTGAGATCAGTATACTCTAATAGAGTATTCACCCTAATACAACAGTCAAATAAATAATATTAATGGTAGCTACTAAAATCACTCTCAGGTTCAATCCAGGGGGTCTAATTTTCTGGTGGGATGAGGGGCATATTTCCTACCCCCCACTAGGTTGGCATGTTTTGTTAGTGTGCTTTATATGCCACCACTTGAAAAATCTACCTACCTCCAGTCCCCCTAAATAAAATTGCTTCCTCTACAATTGTCAGGTATTGCATGCAACAGCTTCTGCCCACTTTGTAAAATAGTCCATGATTGTTAGGATGTAGCGATTTCCTGCTGGTGACTTGTAAGCAATTGGCTCACTCCCATGTGGTACCAGGGAGACTTCACTGGGACTGGGTGCAATGTTGGGGCTATGTTTTTAGCTTTCTGTTAACACGTTGACCCAAACCACATCACTGAACTATTTTTTGTTGTATCTCTAACCACACCTTTCAAATCTTTCAGTGATCCATGCTAAGGTCTTCCTGTAGCCAAGATGTCCTGATAGTTCTTATACATGTATGTGGTATGCTTGAACAATTCTAAATTGTTCCTTTTGATCTCAAACTTCCCGCACCTCATTATTTCCTTTCTGTTCTCTCTTAAATATCATCTCACCATCAGAAACATAAAGTTTTTTTCTTTCTTATAACATACTTTTGATTGATAGTAATACCATCCCTGTACTGGTTATTGGTAACATATTGATACACATCCTCTAGTAGTGAATCGTCATTATCACTATTCAACTCTGTTAAACGGTTGGTCCTCTGTCAGTGTGGTCTGAGGTGTGGTCCATGATCCACCGTCTTGCATTACAGTTCACTATAACTAGTTCAGTTGACATCATGCATGAAGTGGAAGAGGAGCCAATACAACTAGCTACTAGCTAAACTTCTGGAGAATAGCCGATTTTCCTGTGGAGAAACAGCAGACTGTGTGAGATATATATCATGTTTTAAACTTGAAAGGTTATACATGGATACACTTAACAACCATACTTAGCAATACCTCATGAAATTTTAACCTGGCCCATTTATGTTTAGGTAGGATTATTTTTATTTTCACAATTGGTCCAACCAGACCATTTATGCTAGACATCATCAGTCCAGCCGGACTGTTCATGCACCCAGACCAAATATTCTTTACACACCCTCTACGTATATGGCTCAATATGACAACCTCCCCTGGTCCCCTTTGCGTAGAGTGAGGATCTAAACACTCTAGCATTCGAATACCTTGTCATAAAGTATGGTTGGGATTCTGCTGTTTGTTTGGGCTAAAGTTTAGATTTTGCCTTTTAATAACTTCACTGTGATTATTACACTGATGTAAACTGAGATAAGGGTGTAACTAATCGCTGGACTGGATTACTGGACTGACATATTTTACACATGCTAAGGTTGGATTTATTGAGTATTGCTATAGTATGTTCACGTTGAGCTGAACCCTGAAAAACAGCTAAAAATTTAAAGTGGATTTTTTCTCAACCGAGTTAACATTTCTGCCAACCAGATGATTATTGGTAATAGCAAAGGTGTCAACAACAGACACGTATGGTTTGGCTCCATTACAAGTTCGGGAAAGGGCTCTAATGGACACTGTACTTATATGGCTTCTCCATAGGAAATGTATTGTGAAAATTTTGATTGGCCGTAAATATTATGTCAAACATTTGAACAACAAGATTTTGAAAAAGTTTTAGCGGATCAAGCAGTACTACAAATGAGCCAAATTTCAAGATAGTGTGTAATTGCATCCATGAGTTATTAAATGTTTTTGAGGATTCAGCTCAACGTGAACATACTATAGCTAAGTGCCTTCAGGGGACCTTCCTTCAGCCTGTTGTGGAATAAGCGAAAACTCTCTTCTAAGGATCTCATTGCTTATTATGATCTATAGCACTTATACACTCCTTACTATTGTGCTGCATGGAATGTGATAGCAATGGTTATCCAAAACTCAACTGATCAATGATATCTGTGAATAAAATAGAGTGATGTATAGACCATCTGAGACACAAGCCATCTGTCCTAGAGCAATCCGTCTTACCCAATTGCTACACAACTCTGTCATCATGATAATTCTTACATGTGCAAGCTGGCCTATGTGACTAGTATAGTGACCAAATTGCATCATACAAGCTTACCACTATCTCCAATACTTAATTGTTGGTTAACTATTGCTATCACATTCCCTGCAGCATAATGGTAAGACTTATAGTGGAGCAGAACATAATAAATAGTTATGAAATTGATAAAAAGTTTTTGTTTTGAACATTCTTTAGCACTAAAAATCTAAAGACTGGATAGTTTCTTAGTTGGCAGAAAAACAGTTCAAAACAACGGTGGAGGTTATTACTGGGGTTTGAAATCTCATGGACAAATAATTAAAGAAACAGAGCTTGCCAACAGAGAACGAATGTTTGAATGGTGGTTAATGCTTATGAATATTAAGGAATCAAGCAAATAGTGGAATGTTTTGAACTATTTGTTCCAGTCCTAATACATAATTATATATTAAATTTTGAGCTCCTTATTTATATAGCAAGCATTAAGATACGGTTACCAAGTAGTTCTGTTTATTTGATGGTTGGTATCACATGATCCAGCAATTCAACCAGTGATTATTGAGAATGTGATGGTTGAAATAGTTAAGTCTTCTGTGTGATGTTATAGTGTTGAGTCTACCCCTACTGTATTCATTTTATAGACATACGTCGTGACTTTAATGATGGGTTGCAGTAGGTAATGTTCCTACATTTGTTGATATGAACGATGCAGTATAGTTCACTGTTAACTGCACAGTACAAGCCTACAAGTGACAACATTATTAGAGATCATGTGACATACTACTCTGATACTCTACACCTATAGCATGTACGCATTGAGTTGGATCCTTGAAAATATAGGTTCACTGAAATGGTAAAATACACTTTGGCTATTATCAATCCTTGCTACTAGTGGGATAGGTTGGTACATATGATTTAGTCAGATTTTGTTCCGTTTAGTAGATATAACACATTTTAGTGTGTTGTGGTTTGTCAATTATATTATAATACACCAGACAAAGAAACTTTAGTACGCGTAGGGTGCCATTAAAACAACAGAAATATCCATGTACCTGTACAGCTACAGTAGATTCAATGTAGTTTCACGTCATATCTAGCATAACAACTTAAAAGAATGAACCAGTTACAAGCCTACGGGAGTTAGTAAGTGAATTTACGCTGGTCTTGTGGTGAAGAATACTTGAGAATGCCTGTAAATCAACAGTACAGTGGTTGAAACATGTTGACATTGATTTTTTAGATGTTTTGAATACATTTAGGGTCCAATACAGTGAATAGCTTGGTATTGCCACCTGCACATTTATAGACTTTCACTGTTTATCTACCTTTCCCACTGCGAAGTGTGTAGTAATAGTACTTCCAGTTCTTTTTCTTAAGTCACAACGTGATGTAAGTAGACTTTGTGGCTTAATATTTCTGTACAACAACATAATGGAATTATCAAAAGGTATTTTTGTGCATTGCATCATGCAAACCACCTATTCAAAAAGCAAGTTGAATTTTCCATTTCAGTGGACCTGTAATAACTCAAGGATGCAATTACACAGGATCTTGAAATTTGGCTCATTTCTAGCACTGCTTGACCTGTTAAATATGTATCAAAATCTTTTCGTTCAAATGTCTGACACAATATTTACAATTGAATTTTCCACCATACATTTTCTTATGGAAGCCATAAAAGTACAGTACCTATTTTAACTCATTCCCAAACTTGTAATGGAGCCAAACCACACATATCTGTTGACACTTTTACTGTCGCCACTAATCATCTGGTTGACTGAAACGTTAATTCTCTTGAATAAAAATCCAGTTTTCATTTTAAGCTGTTTTTCATGATCCAACTCAGCAGTGTAGGCAGGAAGGGTTCAGATAGTTCAGACATGCCCAAACCCCCTTTTAAACTTTCAGCCTTGGAACTCTACAGTATGTATATGCACACTGTCACAACCCCCTGAGATTCAAATGTGTGAATCATTTAACAATGAAACGAAGCGATTCTATAGGGTGTATCATGTGAGCAACTGTGCACATGATACCTGGTGGAAATGGCGGAGAGCTGATTGTGAAAATGTTGGAGATTAGTGGAAGGCAGTAGCTGCAGTAATTGCGATATACACGTGTCAGGTTGGTATAAACTATTGGATATTTACATTGTGAATGTCTGTTTAGTGCGATGTTTAGTGCCATAAGGCAAGTACGTGATGTGTTGATGTTATATATATTTTATTTTTATTATTACTGGACAGACAGAATCACTGATATGTCCAGGGGACCAGCCCGGAGTAAGTTACAAAAATCAATAGTTACAACAATAAATGATGTAATTTAACTAAAAACTGTTCAACAGTGGGAGATTCCATTGTTTCAACTGGTACATAAGTTATTCTGATCATTTATTGTTCTGGGGGAAAAATGAATTTGTATGAATTGGCTGAAGGAGTGGTGAAATGAAGTGAATGTTGGTGGCATGTAGGATAGGAGGTGGTGGAAAAATATGGAAGGCCAAATGATCATTAATAGAGTTATAGAACAATTTTAGTCTTGAAATCATACGTTGATGTGATAAGGTGGGCCAATGAAAGTCTTCAAGCATAGATGTAACATTACTATTCCAATCGTAGTTGAATGTCACTCGTCGAGTACCTCATCTTTGTACCATTTCTACAGAATGAATAGAGTTCTGAACATGTAGGTCCCAAACTGATGATGTGTATTCTAGGGTAGGGCGGACCATGGTAATAAAAGCCATATGTTTGATATTCATTGTACAATTGTAAAGATTCTGTCTAATAAAGTTCAACATTCTTGTGCCTTTCAAAACAATATTTTCTAAGTGACAAGTGAAGCACATACTTGAATCAAATGTGACACCCAGATAAGGATGCCGAGAAACACGGGTTACAGGGAGATTGCCAATAGTGTAAACAAAGAAAGATGGTGATAATAGTCTACTACATGTAAGAATTGTGCATTTACTGACATTCAAACCCCTCTGCCACACTTCTGCTCATTTAACTATAAGATTGAAGTTGTAAATGGTCTAGTTCACGAGTAATTGTTTGGTAAAGAATGCAGTCAACAGCAAACAATCATATAGTAGAAGAAACCCCTGTAGTGATGTCATTAATGTATGCTAGAAACATCAAAGGTCCAAGTACTTGCCTTGGGGGACACCAGATAGAACTTTGACAAAGTTGGATTCATGACTATTGATAACTACATGTTGGGTTCACTGAGTCAACCAAACATTTATCCACTGAAGTGCTTTCCCTTGAATTCTGTAATGATGAAGTTTGTAAAGTAGTATTTGGTGTGGGACGGAATCAAAAGCCTTTTTATAATCTATAAATATTACATCAACTTGAGAACCTTGGTCTAGTGTCTTCTGAGTATCTTCAACAACAGAGATAAGTTGTGTTTCTAGGACAGAAACCAAACTGTTGATTAGTCAGAATATGATTATCTTTGATATATGGTGATACAGTATGTATTCAGGTAACTTGCAACACACTGACGTTAAGGAAATGGGTCTATAGTTGCTTGGATTACTACAATCCCCTTTCTTAAATATGGGAATTACATTTGCTGTTAACCAATCTCTTGGAATGTGACCAGAATTTAGAGATTAGGTATAGATCACTGTTAAAACTGGTGCTATTTCCTCAGCATAAAGTTTCAGAACATAGGTTGGAATATTATCAGGACCAGTAGCTTTTTTAGTATCAAGAGTTACAAGTAACTTTTGTACACCATCGATGGAGATAGCTATGTCAGACATATGGGTGTGGGGGGAATCATCACAATCAGACTGATATCTTCATTGGTAAATACAGCTTAAAAATTGATTGCTTACATTAGCCTTATCTTCAGATATAGTGGTACTCTTACCATTCACATTTAGTGGAGGTATTCCATGTTGATCTTTGCTAGTGGCTGTAATGTACTTCCAGATTTTTTCTGATTCGATACTCCATCATGAGTCAACAGATGTTTTTGATGCCTAGCATGAGAATCATGGATACTTTCTGTAATTTGGTTTCTTATAGTTGGACCAAGCATCCTCAGTCTGGAGGTGTCTAGCTCTTTTATATAGTCGAGTGCGTTGATTCATTAGTTGTTAATTGGAGGAGATAGCCATGGGAGGTCAGTTGTTGGTTTGGTTGGTCTCTGTGGTATATGAGTTAATATAGCTTTGTGGATGGCACTTTTAAATCTTTGCCAGTTTTCTTCAACAGAATTGAGATATGGATTATCGGTGAGAAACTGAGATTGAAAGTTGTATTGCATTTGTAGTATAAGTAAATAGGCCATGCAATTTCATCAGGTAGGGATTTGCCACGAAAGTTGAGTTGGTAAGAAACAACTTCACGATCGGATATTCCAGGAATTGTTTGGACATTAGTGATTAAGTGTGAAGTAAGTAACAAATCGAGTATGTTATTGGCACAAGTGGGAAACAATTCAGGTAGTGCTATAAGCCGGAACGGAATGGAACAGGTGAATCCCTCTTTTTCACGCAATTCTTCCATTCATCTATGTAGCCCAGCATTTCTGACTTTAACCCAAATTTCAAGCAAATTATATTCAGTAATATTAGTTTGTGTATTCATTTTGTATACCTCAAAACGTGTGTCATCAATTTTCCTGTTTGCTTTCAAATCTGTTTTTTTTTTTTTTTTTTTTTGTAAAATTCCTCTTCCAAGTTGTGTGAGTTCATATCAAACTTCCTTAAAAATCTCTGTGTTTCAATTGTATCAGCTTCAGAGTAGTAATCCAAGCAATCTGCAACAGACCTACTAAGTACCTACATATTATACATATATAAACATACTATAATCATAAAGGCTTCATACCTGAACAGCCAAGTTGACTCTCATACTCTCACTCTCATACGAGAGTATGAATTCAGGTTAATGTGCTCCAAGGTCAGTTTTGTCAAAAAAGACATCCCAGAATCAAACTGTCGGTTGTATAAACTTCTTAGGTGTTGCCAGCTTATGTAGTGGTCATTAATCTGAGAAGGAGAGTTAACTAATCAGTTATACAGTGATTATACGTAGCTACAGTGTACAAGTCACATATCCATACTTACCCATAGAGTTCTAGAATAACTGTGTCCAAATGAATTGGACCAAAAGTTCCTTACTGTTTTGACAAGATGTGGTACATCAACAAAGAAGTAAATGGCATTCCTCTTTGCTGTATGGATTTTGTATTTTATTGGTAGGCTTTGATGTATCTGTATTTCCAGCAGCCAATTTGTGCATACGGAAAAATTTCCTATTAGTACTACACCCATCACCAGTTAGCGACATTACTTTAAATCCAGCACATTCTAAGGCTCGGATGTTTTCCCAGATAATTGGAAATAGCTTTTCACCAGTTATTCCAGCTGTAGGATAGTGTGAATATGGAAAACAAAGGTTGGTAAAAATCCCTATCACCATAACTGTAAACATTTGTTTAGCAACAGGCAGTGTATTCTGTGGTTGACCAATAGAATTTTCAAAGGCTGATAGATGGTTGTTTGTTGTACCTAAATCAACAAATCCTATAATTTTACATTGGTGCTTGTTGTACACAATGCCTTCCTTAACCCTTTATTACCGAAGTTTTTTTTACAAAACTGCAAGTGTGAAAACTTTTATGGCTTGTGTGAACTGTGTGTGATACGAGTGGACCCTACCCATTAATTAACCCATTAAGCTATATACTGTTTGATAGCCATCTCTCTCTTCTACCAACACAGCTAGAATACTTACAGATCACACACACAACTCAGGCGCTATGAATCGAAGAAAGCGTATCTTCTCCATATCGTCATGGCATTGAAAGATGGGCGCTGCCATTTTACTAATCAACGCAATGACATCACACTATTTATTTTTAGAATCCCTATCACGTGGGGAATGGAGTAATTCTAACTAAAGCCTCCTAGTAGCAGGGAGAAGGCGAACATGGAGTTTAAAACAGGTATTATTGTTTTGTATACGCTATTTTATATTGCCAAGTGCCATAACTTGCCCATGCTTCTTCCTATCGCCGAACGGTAAACTTCATTAGAAGTGCCCGGTCCTTCTGAGTACTTTGGTAGCAATTTCTGCTTCGTAGCCCCTAGGAAAAAGGAGTTATGACTCTGTTTATAAAGGGCACTCGTTAAGGCAATATATTAGCCATTCGGTAATAAAGGGTTAATATCAAATGCCACAGCAACAAACTTTTCCCATTCTTCTGATGTTTTAATCTTTGCTTCATTCATCAACTGCATGATGACTTCACTTTGTATACCAGACTTGATATAGTGAGTATAATCATGGAGTGTGTGGTTGCTAGGCAGAAGTAGGACATGTTGTATGGCATCATAAGCTGCTGGAGACAACATGTGTAGGTGTAAACACCAACGTACCAACATGGGATGCCAACGGCGCTGGGTTGGTACTTTCTGCATGTTTTCCACTTGCTGTTCAATTAAGTGATGAAAACTGTTTGGCTCATACTGTCATTTGATTTTTGGTGCATAATCCCTCATAATTTGTCTCAAACCTTCATGTAACTCATCATCTACTTGGATGGCTGAACTATCATTACATTCCCTTGATTTTCTGTTTCAAATAATCCACTTTCTTCCTTTCTACTTGGTAATCTGTCCCTTAATTGTGGAGGGTTTAATTACCTGTCATTTGTTTTTTCATGCACTGGACTGTCCTGTTGTTTTAACCATTTATAATACAACACTCGTAGAATGGTTCTGTAGCCACACACTCAGGGCACTTGACACCCTGGACCAAAATGTGACACTTAGCAGATCAAATAGTTTCATCATAAACATTCTCATTCAAACAATATGGACCATTTGTGTCTAAAACTGCAGATGCTGATTACGGTATTTGTGACATAAAGATACCCCCTTTTGCTTTTGCCACTTGTACAAATTACTTATCAGGATGACCAGGGCACACTTTTAATGAATCTATTTTATGCAGCAACCCATGTAGTGAGGTGATGGTAAGTCTTTCAGGATTTCCTACTAATGCTGGACACTCAAAAATGTGGCCATGGACAGTCAAAGACCAGGATAGATCTGATGCCACTTTTAAAGAGTGAGATATAGTTACAGCATGTTTAGAGCTACATTGTTCTTGTGTCTTAAAGAAAATCTGTTGACAGTCAGATGACGAGTTGGTGTACCAATCACACAGAGATGATGGAAGCTTTAATCTTTTGATGTGATTGAAAGCATATATCTGAAAAACATGTATCTAATCAATAAAAGAACTACAAGTAGCTATGCACCTGAACATTTTTATGCTTCAGTGGACGACCAACTGGACGGCACAGTAAATTTTGTTTCATTATTTCCTCATATTTGCGAATCCTTCCTATTCTTGCCATCACCTATTTGAAAGTATATAATGACTCCAAAATTTTACAGAAGACCTACCACATCCATATCTAGGCTATACAAACAATCTAATTTTTACTGTTTTATAATGACTTCATTTAACTTCAAAAGGCCTCATGCCACTACAGAGACACTGCCAAATTCATCGTATTATACTTAGAAGAATCAAATTCACATGTAGCGTTTACAAAACAATTGCCCAAAGTAAAGCTTTTTTTTGGCCAATTATTGAGTGTAGTACAACTATGGAGTGAAATTGCAATAATTTATTTAGCTAAAGCCACGTTACCCATTACAAATAAACAAACAAACATAAAGGAACTGATATTCTACACTGTATGCTAAACATCACCAGGAAAGTTGCACAAAGTTTTACACTGTATTTAAATGTGATGTTTGGTGGTTCTACACCATAGGCCAATTCCAAGCTTCAATTTGTGCTGATAATTACTGTACTAATTAGAAACAACTAACACTAATTTGTTGCATACAAGAAAACAAAATGTTCAACTGGAATGACTACAATTTCGTTAGCAAATTGGCATACCCTAACAAGGATATTCTATGATGTCGCTACGTAAATAATACGGGCGTTTCCAATCCATGGTTTGTATAAATGATTCCATTAAGTTCTGTTTAATCCTGATGTAGAATTATTTTCTTATCATTCTGAAAGGTAAACTACTGTAGTATTTTTATGTAATAGTTGTGTCCAAGGCTTTAGTAACACTGAGGATGGTTTTCTGAAGTCTGCCAAAGATTTATGAGAGTTAACCACAGTATATGTTAGTGGCTGTGAATTATATGTTCACAATGCTTACAAAATAACAGTTCAGCAGATTAAATGATAGTTTTTCAGCATAGGTGATTGAAAAATGCGTTCTTGTAGTGGGCTTTAAATAGAAACTTTGAGCGAGTGATTTCTAGCATGCCTACAAGTAGAAGAAAACTAGCTTTAGCACAATTCTTATGTGACAGTAGGAAACGGTGTACAATCTGCAAAAACAATTTTCAACTTGGGGTGTGTCCCGTTCCATTCCATTCCATTCCGGCTTTTAGCTCTACCCATTAATCCTGTAGAATAGTTGATTAGTTGTGATTCCATAAGTTGAACTTGGTGGTAATTAAGTAGCCATTACCATCTTCTCATGTTTTGTCTGGAAAATTGAAATCACCACCTAATATGATTTCAGGTGAGGTTGTTGAATCATTTTTAACAAGTTCAGATAAAGAATTGTTAAAAACATCATAGGAGTATGATTATTGTTTGGTGGTCTGTAGAATGAGCATAAATACAAAGGCTTATGTTTCTGAATTTGAAGTTTGCCTCAAATAATTTCTGCATCTGATGTGTAGTTTAAAAAAAATGAAATTTGTAAAGAACTTTTGAAACCAATGAACACTCCACCAGCACTTAAACACCTAAACATCTTTCCTTTCTGATAATTTTATATGAATCTGATAGAATTTCTGATGAAAATAAGGAGGAGTCTAGATGGGATTCTGATCCCTATACAGTATCAATATCATTATGAATCAACAAAGCAGCGAGTTCATTTCTTATGGATATATATGCTTCTTAAACTACGGAAATTTATATTCAATAATTTCAGGGTAAAATTATCATTAATTTTGTTGGAAACAGATTTAATAGTGCAGTGAGGGGTAGTTAAGTTTGAGGAATCCTCTGCACTATCTTCACGTTTTTCATACAATAGTGCTTTTCATCTTTATTATTCATGTCTACTAGTTTGGCTCTAAGGCTCTTGTTTATTTCTTTCTCTTTAAGAATGAGGTCAGGCGTAATATAAATTTTCCTGATATCTTCTGGGTGGTTTGAACTTCTTAACTTGGTGCAATTACGAAGAACGCTATCTTTTTTGCTAGACAGCCAAGGGATATCTTTAACAGGTGGGGTCTCTCCAATTCTTAGCACATTTGTGATAGAAACTTAAGTATCTAGATGCTTTTCAGTAATACCTGAGACTCATGTAACATCATAAGATTTTCTTTTTGTCGGATCCTCATCTTCAAATTCATCCAAGTTGTGAACTATGATGTTTAACCTTCATTTATCTTTTTCTCTCTCTTCATTGATTACTGAGGTGGCTGTAGCAGCAATGTCAGTAGCGTTACAAGGAATGTTAGCAGATGAATCTATTACCATAGATTCACTTTGCTCAGGGAGGTTATTTTGAAGTCATCTTCAAGTTGTTTTAGCCCATGTTCAAGTGATTCCTGTCTTTTGCTGAAATCATTGAAGAATTTTAGTGCTAATGATGCCTTTGGATGGCAAATAGAACAAAGGAACATGATACAAGATGATGGCACTTTACTTAGCACTTCAAATTCTTCTACAGAGATACCTGCACACACATGATTATTTATTTATTTTTATCAATTTAGTCATGAGACAAGGTCATATACCTATAGGAATACAACCTGAACAAAAAGAAAAGACAATACAAACACACACACAAATAGAACAGTACGAGACAAAATAAGACAATAAAACAAAACAGAACTACAAAAATCAGGTGGTCAAAAATGAATATAGCTGATGATTACAATTGGATATGCATAAAATAGATCCACGAATCTTATTCCAGAGAAAATAGTATTTGCGTACAAAAAACGAGTATGTATAACTGTTGTTGATTTGCAATGATAGAAAGTGAATGTAACCTTGTACAAGTTGAAGTCAGAGGCGTAGCCACACCCGGGCTAAACCTTAGGCCCTGCTAATTAAAGAATTAACCCGAAGATGAAGCCCTAGCGAATTACAGGAAGTATACGTAGTCTAGCGTAGTCTAGCATATAAACAGCTAAATCATATTCATAGTATAATTGTACAATTAAGTTAATGAACTAAACTATCTATATACTTAACACAGTCAGTACCTGTACTAATCCCGTGCAATGCTATACACAAAGCTTAAAATTATCCACAATCAAATCTATGAACAGTCCATAATCACGTAAGTTACTAGTTCAATAATTATGTCAAAACAGGGAATTGCTAACCAACTTACCGTTCTTGATTGCCAGAATAAAAGAAAGATAAGCACCAGTGATGTACTGCAAGGGCTCAATGGATTAATTTAAAGGGACTGCCATCCAGTTGTGATAGCTTGGCAGCTGCAACAATTGCAGCTAAACTTCCATTTAAAGTGTACATGCATATACACCATGCTTCTATTTATATAGTCTACTCTATGTACAGCTATAGATTATCTTACTCTGACAGACTCAAAAGTAAAAATTTTCATACCTATAATAACTATATACTCAGAAAATAATTTGAAACTAACTGAAAGATGCATATTTGTTATAATGCACTACACACAATTGCTAAGTTACATGTGAAAATTAATGGCTCCTTTTAGCTGCTACATAATAATATCAACTTCACATTATGTCACTATGACATCTCAATCATCCACTAACTCCTGCATCCAAAATACCATTTCAAATGAGCTAGTTTTGATGCAAATTGCATCTAAGAGCATCTAAAATTTCAAAATTTTCCTGGGGGGGGCAAGCCCCCAGACCCCCCTAGAAGGCAAAATGCAAAGCATTTTGCATAGTTTGCTTCACACACTTTTAAGTGCCTACTTTTTTGTTCAATACCTTATTGCTATATACCAATACAACAGGATACCCTGGTGATGAATTTTACTTGTAGCCCTGGTCAACATAAAAGTCTGACTATACCACTGGTTGAAGTAAAAGAAAAATAATCACCAATTTTCAGAGCAATATGTTCATGTAAGATATCATGTACTGTTAACATAGACAAGTACTGACAGGGGATAGACAGCTCAGGCCAGTTCAGGTGGCTACGGCATTCCAGTGATGGTTTGGACCATTTAAAAGTATTTCTGTTAAAACAGCTGCCAGCCACCCAATGGGCAGCACGAAGTTGCACAGCTTCTAATTTCATAACATTTTGATGTTCCTTGAGATTGCAAAACTCACATTCAAGGCTCTAGCTCTTTTGCAGCATTCTTTGAACAAGTGACACACTGGTTTGACGTATTTCCTTAGGTGTTCCGTCAGTTTCTCTATCTCGTTTGGACACCATCTTGCTTTAGAATTCTAAATAATGAGAACCATAGTCGCAATGAAGGGGAAATTACTAACTGTCCTTCGGTGGTACCATTCTCCTTTTTACCACACTACAACAACATTATTGTGTACAAACAGTAGAGAAAACCAGGATAACAATATAGAGAATTGTTGAGAGTTTTGACGCAACCAATTCCCACAATTACACTGCAGTACAAGTATGCCAGTCTAATGACGAGTTGAGAGAAATCCAAGAGTGATGTTAAAGTTGTACTTGGAATAACGCTTTGCCAACAAAAGGAGCTCAGGAGTGGATCCTGGAGAAGGGCGGTGTGCTAGAAGATTAAGTTGGGAATCAGTACGCTGTCCGGAAGTGAAGGTTAGCTAGTTTCATTAATAATACGTAGGATTATAGTATTCATAAGTCGCATAAACAGCAGTGTAGGATTTGATGCACACAGAGCTAATTTTAATGCTTTTACCTAAAGGCAGCCGGGCAGAGCATAATTTTTGTCTAGAAACTGGCTGTGGGGGAATATTCTGGGAATTTCCCACATATTCCACTTCAAAATTCGAACCTTGTTCCAAATATTCCTGGCTACGCCCCCTGCAGCTCAACTTGTACAAACTATAGTAGATATTTTTGATTATACCAACAGGCAGCAGATACTTTTGTGAGATCAATCTCTATGTACATGTAAGCAATAAAAAACAGGCTGAATACATGTGTTCACAAATTAACTCTCTAATGATATATTAGTAAGTATACCATGACAGAAAAAAGTAGTCTGCAAATGCTAAACTACAAAAGCCTTTGTGCATAAAAATTGAACTTTTCTTTTACTGCTTATCAATATGTTCTGTAGTTCCAGAGAATTGCGAATAGAAGACCTAAACTTAGGAAGTTCAATTTCGAAATTTCAACCAACCCCTTGCACAGGAGACTGATCAACAGATTTGCCAAATACTAACCATTGCTCAGGTTTCTAATATATGTACAGTATACGTCTCCTTTACAACAACACACAAATGCTAACCTGAAGTAACCGAGGAATCATCTAACAGACTCGATTTTCCATGCATTTCATAACATAGTTGGAGCTTTTCAGTGTGGTGGCCTACACACATGAATCTATAATGTGTAGAGAACTTGCTGTTAACTATGAGTCTGCTTTGTTGTAACCTAACAATCCTAGTAGCTACCCCTGTCAAGTTCAGTGTGTAACAATGCCATTTCACAAACTACCTACTAATGGCGATACGGTATAATGTAACTTAGCTGATTTCATGTTGTAACTTTCCATATGGTTTCTTGATTGCAAGGGCAACATAGATGTGCTTTTAACCATAAATCACTAGTAATCTGAACGCTGTTACAAGTAACTTACAATAAAGCAATGCCTAGCCATAAGATGTTCATAAACCCCCTTGATAGATGGGCTGCAGTCACAAATCATTTCACAGCCTGTAAAATCATTGCAGAGTTAGTTATTATACATTGTTATGGTCAGAACACCGGGTTTATGGTTATCCAACAGGTAAAAGCACCAATGGCACAATTCCGTGGCAAACATTTAAACAGGCTACTCATGAAATACATATTGACTATGTAATGTATTGCTTCATAATGGCGCTGTCCAGTTTTCCTTGTGATGAACTGATGCACATCTGGTCATCCAGTTTATATGTTACAGTTAGGCATATGTGGAACCATCTTGCCCGTTTGTCACCACATGTGTGCCAGCCAGAAGGTATACTTCATCCTGATTGTCAACTTGGTCGTCTTGCTGATGTCGATGTCTTTATACACAGTGCTACTCAGCCTGCTCGTATTTCTTTCGCCGCTTCCTGTGCTGGGGTAGCTGCTGCAACCGGAGAGGTGGCAAAGAATACGAAGAACCTGGCTATAGTGGAGAAGGCAGGAAGTGCATTTATTTCACTAGTTGTGAGGTCTGGACGCTATTTGCTGTCAATTCTTCATTCTATTGTTGATCGTACCACTATCTGTAGTGATATTTAACCTAATGTAAAGTAGTTAGGCTCAGTCTGTGGTCATGCCCCCGGTAAAATTGCACATCTTGAGATGCTATTTGGAGGCATTCTTTGAGTGTGTGCAAGATGCTAGTTAGCTACTTGACAAGTGTTATTCTATTTTGTGAATGCCATCCCACTATGGACCTGCGAGTGTGAGAAAGCTTAAAATTAATGATAGAACCAGAGACTGGCCAAAAGCACTTCCATAATACTATTTAACTATCATTTGAGTTTATTAATTATGAGATAAACTGTTTCCAAAACAGAGAAACAAAGCCAAAGCTAGCTAGTATAACGTACATTATTTTTAGAGGCACTTAATAGAGACAAAGTCAATGTGAAGCTGTTCTGAGTGAAAGACAGGTTAGATAAGTGTTGTTTCTGTCCATTGTTACCGTTGAATAAATGCCAAGTATTACATGTTAACTACTTTTAGTTTAGCTTCATCAAATTTAAAAGTATTTTTTATTTGTGGCAAGGCTGTGGCCTCACTGGTCGCACCTACTCTGACACCAGATATACTATAGCTAATGGACATTTAATCCCTAATTGAGTCATGTTCTGTGATCCCTAATCCAACTTAAAAATCCTAATTTTCCCTGTACTTAATTGTCTACTGTTATAATTACAAGTGCACACAAAAAATTGGAATTTTCAACTAGAGTAGGGACCATAGCACATCGATAAAAAGTACTGAAACAAGCTGGAGTAGTCCATGATATTAAATCACAGTAAAACAATAAGAAGTGTTATGTCCCTACTGTGTTCAAGATACCATAATGGAAATGCGCAGTAGTGATGTAACACTTATTGTTTTACTGTGATTTAATATCATGTGCTACTCCAACTTGTTTCAGTACTTTTTATTGATGTGCTACGATCCCTACTCTAGTTGAAAATTCCAAATTTTTGTGTACTTGTTTGTTAACTTTTTTGTAAATAATAGTATTATGACTGGTAAACCCACGTATTATGCGAAAGAAATGGCACTGTGTGCCCCAGCTATCATTATCGCCTGAAAAGTGAAGTATCCATTGCACTTCGTTGTCAGCTGTGTTAGACCTGTTTCACAGCATTACGAATCAAGAACTGTTTGAAAAGCACCTATGCAATCAAAATAGCCACTATGAAAAATACAGGCGATGTTCGTTACGAAGGGAAGCCATCACGTACTACTGTCAATCGACACTTGTGCTGTCAGCATAGATGAATGGGACACAAAGGAGTACACTGGTAAGTCCATGAAGAAGGCATTGTACATACTGCAGTATGCCAAAAGACACCTCTTGGGGTGAAGGAATGTCGAACAGCAAAAATATCAAGCCCGTAGTCCTAGCTGTTATCGAGTTACGCTTGTCTAAAGGCATCAGTCAGTCAGTCAGTAGAAATCTCATTTAATTAAAAAATTCTGTAGCAACTTGTTGAAAGCAGTTTGAGTTGATCTGAAGACGTGTAGTTTTACCTAACCAATACTGTCTCATCATCGTCGGGGAAAAGTGAGGCTAGTGTTTGGGTGATGTTGTTTCATGGGCCACAGCCACTCCTTTGTGGTCCCTACTATACAGTACTATCATACTGTATGATGACAGGTGAACCCACGCATACTGCATCAAGAGAAAGAATTGAGGTAATGTTTTTGTCCAGATGCATGCCTAAACTGTCAATTACCGTATAGAGGGAAAAATTTGAAAGGTTAAATGTTCAAACTTGATTGTAAGTTTGAAAATTTTTTTGAAACAGTTCCTCTAGAGTACCTTGTACTGTAGATAATTAACTACGTAGAAAGATTTATAAAGTTAACTGGAGGAAGCTAGCAATGATTGTGTTGATCACGTAACTACAGTAGAATTTGCTGCTTTGATTGTTCAGCATAGTTATTCGTATAAAGAACCATGTGGCTTTGGTAGAATTACGTCTATAGCTACCTCTTGGCATGAACCATGTTGTTTGGCAGGGTTTGTATGGTCTTAATCCACTGAGTGGCCTACAGATGAAGTCATGATTCAGTAGTTAGCATTTTTCAGCCTCCTAGATACGTATTTGCTATCATTTCACTCAGGCTAGGATAAAGATTTTCTCGAGCTCTTAGGCTTCAAGACTCATGGTGTCACTCATGGTATAGCTTACATCGTGTTCACCCTTAATTCCAGTTGCCCCGGCATTGCCTATAGTTAACTGATAAAAGTAGAAAACATGCACTCAAACTTGGTTTATAGCTACATTTTCATTTGATTGTCATGCACTTTTAAGATGTGGGTATAATATAGATCCTCTAACTAGCTAATTCTGATAAATTACAAAAAAAAACTTTTCCAACAATACATTGTTATTTTTGAATTGTTTGAAAATTTTCTGCTATGCAGTACTGACTCAAATGTGAAGTGGTCATTACACTTATTTTCAGCCTGTTACACAGCTTTACAAATGAAGAGCAGTAGAAGAACCTCTTCTACAATCAATCCATTCACCACAGAAGGTACGGACTTTTTTTATTTGCAAACATAGAGAGGCCATCAGACGCTATCACGAAATTGACACTTTGGGTAGTCAGTTAAAGAAATGAGACACAAAGGAGTACAAAGGTAAGTCCATGATGTTATCAAGTTACACTTGTCTGAAGTCAGGAAGGCAGTTAGTCAGTAGAAAAATTCATTGAATAATTGTAACAATACATTGGAAGCATTTAGGGTCGTAATTTATTGAAAGCACTTTTGGCTGGTTATACCAATACTGCCAAGGTGCCAGGAAGGTATTGTGAAGCTGATTTGTGGGTGATATTTCTGTCCAGAAGAACATAATCCCTAATAGACATTAATACTGTAGTGTATGGAACTATGATACAGGTGAACTGCCTGATCTTGCTCCTCTACTACATGCCTAGATTTTTACCAGAAAGATTTATGAGGAGAGGCTCATTGTTAGAAATTCAAATCTGAATAAAACACCCATGAAACCACTTTTATTTCTGAAGAGTAACCTTGTTGTACGCTCCTTTTGTCAACATTGATACAAACTGTTCACTCATGTGTTATCTGGACCACCACAGGTGAGTCTTATACTGTGATTGTATCACTGACCGAGTCATAGGCTGCTGGGCTAATCGAGATGCAGAATCTAATGCGTTCAAACATACTGATGTTCGTGATTTTTAAGTTGATATTGTGTTACTATAGTGTATTTGTTTACCTAAATAGTTGTCGTTACATGTTAACATTAACGTAAGATTATAGCCAATACATTTAACTATTTTTCTTTTACTTTATGTGATTGCGTATAACTATACACACATGATGATGATTGTGATTTGGATATTCAGCTCGTAAGTTGATATTGTGTTACTATAGTGTATTTGTTTTCCTAAATAGTTGTCGTTACATGTTAACATTAACGTAAGATTATATGTAGCCAATACATTTAACTATTTTTCTTTTACTTTATGTGATTGTGTATAACTACACACATGATGATGATTGTGATTTGGATATTCAGCTGGTAAGTTGATATTGTGTTACTATAGTGTATTTGTTTACCTAAATAGTTGTCGTTACATGTTAACATTAACGTAAGATTATATGTAGCCAATACATTTAACTATTTTTATTTTACTTTATGTGTGATTGTGTATAACTACACACATGATGATGATTGTGATTTGGATATTCAGTTCGTAAGTTGATATTGTGTTACTATAGTGTATTTGTTTACCTAAATAGTTGTCGTTACATGTTAACATTAATGTAAGATTATAGCCAATACATTTAACTATTTTTCTTTTACTTTATGTGATTGTGTATAACTACACACATGATGATGATTGTGATTTGGATATTCAGCTGGTAAGTTGATATTGTGTTACTGTAGTGTATTTGTTTACCTAAATAGTTGTCGTTACATGTTAACATTATTTGATCCATTCCACACTAACAGCTGACAGCATGAATTCATATATCTTCAGCAGTGTACGTTGAAGACGTCACTGTCACTAAAGTGGTGCAAAAAGGGTATGTATGTAATGTTAACAGAAACTTTACCACGAACCTGTGTGACTTCTTTCTTGGGTACGAAAACTCATGTAGTCCTTCCAAGTTATTATTATTATTATTATTATTATTACTAGGACCGCGTCACATACAACCAAGTACATACACCAACGTTGCAACCTACCCATTGGGCAAGTATAAACAGTGCCATAGGCAGCACTCAGAACAGTGTGCGTGTACCGGTGGAAATGATGCATATGCATACGTACACAGGCAAGGGAGTTTAACTGGCATCAGAAAACCACAATACTAAAACACAACCTACACAAAAACCAAGTTAAGTTAGATATATTGAAAGTAACTATATATTGTAGGTGTGACGTGTCTCTTAAGATGACTCAGCAGTGAAGTGAGGCTATGCAGAATAAGGGATATGATGAAGGCGCACAATTAGCAATTGATCTCAATCAAGCCAATATGGCACAACAGACTCTGTTGTAACTAGAGGCCACTGGTGATGTACCAGTATATCAGCAGTGTGGCATTGGCACAGTGATTACAGTCTATAATATTATACATACAGCCATGCACAACATACAGGAGATAGTTACACATTGTTGTATATGCAGCACTGCATCGGCTTCTTGAGCTATTACAGACTCACAGTAGAGTAGAAGTTAAGCCGATTGGAAAATAATTCCAGCCGCTAGCAAGCCAAATGGAGGATGAAGATGTATAATACAATTACCGGTACAAGTATTACATTACTCATTACCTTGTTGTTCCAGCTGGTTGTTTATGAACGTATCAGCTGGTATCCCAACTGGTCATCTGCTGGTTGCTCACTGCATGACGCCTGGAGCGCATATCCTGCGCACAAAATACACAGTTACAAACATTTAAACATACTTGTAATGTTGTTGTGTACCAGTAAAGTGGCGCCTGGCCTCTCCAGGATGTTTACTAATCTTCTCCTTCAAGCAATCTGTAATTAAACAAGGGTGTGGTGCCGGGCGTTATATAGAATTACACGTACGGTAAAGTCATCAGCACGAACATGCGTACTTATTATACGGTTGTGCCTTCATTCACAGGCGAATCTATCCCCGCTTAGTTCATGTCTCTAGGCCTCGTAGTTTTCTCAAACATTATTTATTATTTATTTATTTCCTTCATTATTAATGACATAATTTTACCGCATTTCGTATTATTCTTAGTACTTGGTTGTATAACTAGGACCGCATCACATACAACCAAGTACATTCACCAACGTTGCAACATACCCATTGGGCAAGTATAAACAGTGCCATAGGCAGCACTCAGAGCAGTGTGTATACTGGTGGAAATGATACATATGCATACGTACACAGGCAAGGGAGTTTAACTGGCATCAGAAAACCACAATACTAAAACACAACCTACACAAAAACCAAGTTAAGTTAGCTATATTGAAAGTTTATATTGTAGGTGTGACGTGTCTCTGAAGATGACTCAGCAGTGAAGTGAGGCTATGTAGAACAAGGGACATGGTGAAGGCACAATTAGCAATTGATCCCAATCAAGCCAATATGGCACAACAGACTCTGTTGTAACTAGAGGCCACTGGTGATGTGCCAGTACATCAGCGGTGTGGCATTGGCACAGTGATAACAGTCTATAATATTATGCATACAGCCATGCACAACATACAGGAGATAGTTACACATTGTTGTATATGCAGTACTGCATCGGCTTTTTGTTTAGCTATTACAGACTCACAGTAGAGTAGTAGTTATACCGAGTGGAAAATAATTCCAGCCGCTAGGAATAATGAAGATGTATAATACAACTACTGGTACAAGTATTACATTACTCATTACCTTGTTGTTCCAGCTGGTTGTTTACCAGCGCATCAGCTGGTATCCCAACTGGTCATCAGCTGGTAGTTCACTGCATGACGCCTGGAGTGCATATCCTGCACACAAAATACACAGTTACAAACATTTAAACATACTTGTAATGTTGTTGTTTACGTGTAAGGTGGCCTTTGGCTCTGCTGTAGTCACTTCGCGGATGTTTACTAATCTTCTCCTTCGAGAAATCTGTAATTAAACAAGGGTGTGGTGCTGGGCGTTATATAGAATTACACGTACGGTAAAGTCATCAGCACGAACAGGCGTACTTATTATACGGTTGTGCCTTCATTCACAGGCGAATCTATCCCCACTTAGTTCATGTCTCTAGGTCTCATAGTTTTCTCAAACATTTATTTATTTATTTCATTCATTATTAATGACGTAATTTTACCGCATTTCATATTATGGATATACACACAGTACAAACAATTATGTAGAGTTAGGCTGTAAGCCTTTGTTCATATCCATATCCTGAACTAGACCAATAGTCGTCTAACTCCAACTTGAAGGAAGCGATAGTATGAGCTGAGACTACTTCCTGAGGTAAACTAATCCAGCTGTTAATGATACGTTGGGTAAAAAAGTTAGATCGAACATTCAGTCTGGTGTGAGATTTAAAAAGCTACATGTGATGACCTCTAGTGTTGCTGACATCAGTTAAAGTAAACAACTTTGTAGGGTCTATCTCATAATACCCAGAGTTATTAATTCTTGATAATACCCATTCAGTATCTTGAAGATCTCAATGAGGTCACCACGTTGGCGTCGACGAAATAAAGTGTAAAAATCTAAAGACTTTAACCTCTGTTCATATGGCAAGTGTCCAAGGCCCCTAACCATCTTTGTAGCCCGCTTTTGGACTTTCTCCAATACGTCAATATCTTTAGCAAGACTGGGACTCCATATAGATGCACAGTATTCCAAGTGCGGCCTAACATATGTCTTATAAAGAAACACAAATAGGTCTTTTGAAATGTTGGCAAATGTCCTTCTAATCATGGAGAGAACTCTCATAGCAGATGCCACTGCCTTAGAACAATGCAGAGATGATTTAAGGTCACTGGTAATCCAGACCCCAATATCTTTCTCTTGGTCAACTTCTGTCAGCTTAATATGTTCACCAGAATTGTCACACAGAACATATTCAGCAACAATGTGAGAATATCCCACATGCATATCTTTACATTTCTGTAAATTTAGTCTTGACAACCATATATGACACCAGTTTTGAATACTGTCAAGGTCTGCCTGTAGCTTGTGGGTATCCTCAAGGGTCTTAATAACTGTATAGACCTTAGAATCGTCAGCAAAGACTCAAGTCAGTATGAACGATGTTCGGTATGTCATTAATATATAATGTAAATAATAGTGGCCCCAGGGCAGATTCCTGGGGAACACCGCTTGTCACAGCACACCAACTTGAAGAGAACTCATTCAAAATGACTCTCTGGTAGCGATCCGAGAGGAATCCCTTAAGCCAAGACAGCAGCCTGCCACTAAATCCATAACTAGCTAACTTCTGAAGATGCCTTTGATGTGGCACTGAGTCAAACGCCTTACTGAAATCAAGGTAGGCAACGTCAACTCCATAGCCCTGGTCAACTGCAATAGTCCAATCCACGAGAGTCATCAAAAGATTGGTAAAACAAGATTTCTTTTTAATAAAACCATGTTGGCAATTAGCAATAACTTTATTTTCGTCCAAAAACGTCATCATTTTAGACTTAATCAAAGTTTCCAGAACCTTTATTACCTGAGATGTCAAACTAATAGGTCTGTAGTTTTCAGGGCTGATTTTGGAGCCCTTTTTACAGATAGGTGTTATGTTTACTCTTCTCCAGTCACTAGGAAGTATACCAGTACTTATAGATTGTGTAAACAATAAAAATAATGGTTTAGCTAATCTTTCAGCACAATTCTTTAGTACCTGTGAATGTATGTTGTGTGGTCCAGGGGCTTTATTAGGTTTTAATGATGCCAGTGCCTCAAAGACCTCAATTTCTGTCATACATATGTCAGACAATTGATCAGCATTAGAAGGGAGGATTTCGGTAGCACCACACTCATTTGTAAACACTGAGTGGAAGAAGTTGTTAAGGACTTCAGCAGTTTCTCCATCATTTCCAGTAAGGGTACCATCAGTTTTAGCAACTTGACCAATTTTGGGTTTTAGCCCAGATTTGTCCCTCATAGCCATACAGAGCCTTGGGATTAGCATGAAATTTATCAATTAATTGTTGGTCATGTTTAGCCTGTGCAGCTCTTGCCATGGACTTTACTTTGTTTCTTTTAATGGTATATGCAGCATAGTCAGAGGGTTGGTGAGTATATTTAAATGTGGAGTATAACTGCTATTTCTGCTTGATCGCTTTTGCAAGTGAGCTAGACCATTATGGAGGTTAATTTGATGGAATTTTTTTAGCAACTTTTGGAACGTATTTATCGACATCAGACGTAACCTTTTCCTTAAAGAGGTTCCAATTGATATCAATAGTATCATTGCTGAGTAACAGGTCCCAATTAATTTCATTAAATTCTTTACACATAGCCAAGTAATTTCCTTTCCAGTAGTTGTAAGTACACGGTAGACTCTCAGCAGTTGGGTTGTCAAACAAACATTCATACTGCCATGTCAAACAGTCATGGTAACTAGAACCCAACGGAGAGTGGTGTTATACAAATTGAATGAAGTTAATATCGAAAGTAAACACTAAATCAAGAAGAGAGGATTTTTGACCACTTTTATGACGAGTAAAACCAGTCACATGCTGAAATAGATAAGCATCATTAGTAGCATCAAGTAAGTCAGCAGCTAGGGATGATGCATTCCCTGCATAGTCTAAGTCCTCCCAATTGATGCCAGGAATGTTAAAATCTCCAATGAGTAGAACTTGAGAAAAGTTAAGTTCATTAATACTTCTAATGGAAGATAGTAATCTACAATTATTGACGTCACTCGAGGATGGAGAATGGTAAACAATACCAACAAGGAGCAGTTCATTGCCCCTCAACTTGAGACTACACCACAGTGAATCATCAACATGAAGGTCCATTAAAGGAATACACAATGTGGCCGGTAAAGACTCATGCAGATACAGTAAGACGCCACCACCAGTTCCAGACATTTTATCAGCATGAAAAAGATTGTAACCCTTCAAACACAATTCACCGTCACTGATAGAGTCATTACACCATGATTCTGTTATACCTATCACATGATAATCAGAATGAGTCACCAGGGCTCAAAGCTCAGATAGTTTATTTGAAATACTTTGAGTATTGGTCAAAAAACAGTTTAAAGCCATACTAGTAGGGGTGTGATGCATAGAATGTGTGAAAAGGGAAGGTTTTAACCCCCCATCTGCACAATCCTGCCATTTTTTATAAAATACTTTTTTCCACTTTTGTTCTTCTCTGCCAACTGGATCCTTAAGTCTTTATTATGTTGCTGTTCACGAGGGGTCAAATCTGGTGCGATGTAAACCTTCTGAATGTCTTCTGGGTTATCTCTAGCATGAAGCTTTGTACAGTTGCGCAAGAGCATAGCCTTGTCACGTTCTGATTCAACAGATACCTTAATCAGCCTAGGTCTTGGTTGATCGTCCTTTCTTTGGCCTATCCTATTGGCATTGGTGACCTTAACCTTAACCCCCACATACTTGTCAAATATTGAGGCCACATTACTGATGTCATGTGATTTCCTTTCCGATCCACTTTCAGCTGATGACTCAGCAAAATTATGTACTATTACGTTCAATCTCCTTCTGCTTCTCTCTTTCTCTTCATTAATATAAGAATTTGAAATTTCAGAGGTAGAGTTGAATGTATCAGATAAAGGAGACCAACTCTAATGTGTAGGTGATGCCATAGGAGAATCAAACTCTTCTGTATGTGAAACAACATTGCTTGAACTACTACACGTAATCTCTAGTTTCTGGGAAATTGTTTCCTTTAAACTGAGAGACACACTACTTTGCACAGCATTAGTCAAACTTTCAATTGCACAAACTTGCCCAAATTACTAGATTTGCAAACCAGCGTATCACAATACATGCAAAACCAATGTATTTGACTATACTCACCTATGGTTGCCATCACACTTTCTGGAATTTTCTCACAACTTGAACATCAATACATTTACATTTCTCACACTGGATTAGGCGCTCTACATCACTGGTACACCTATCACAGTACAGAGTTTTGGGATTTGTTAAATCCCCCTCAGGTTTTCCTCCCTTAGGACAAGGTTCAGTTGAAGTTTTCGTCTTACTGTTCTTTTCCTTTCCTCCTTTAGGCATTTATAACTAGTGAATGACAAGTGAGTCTTTCTAGGTAGAAAATCGCGGATGACGCTTGTCAATTAGAGTAGTCAAAGAAAATGCTCCCAAACAGTCTAAGACTGGACCAGCAGGACTGGAAAATGGTCTGTCTTATGTTATCACTAACAATCTAAACATGGTAGCACTGCTATTTGGGGTAAAGAAATCAAGTGCAAATCAAAGCCACTCACAATCATGTGTTTTTGTTATTATTTTTTTCCTAGGTAAAGGTATAATAGTATTTACTTGATTATATTTAAGCTACTGTGCATGCAAAACAGGAACCTTCGTTGTTTGCATACAGTGTTGAACTTCACATAAACACATTTACAGTTATCATATTTACTTGGTTAAATGCTGCGGCAAATATTGCCAAAAGACTATTAAACTCTACCACTATTCGATGCTCGAAAACGATGCTAAAAGGTAAATCGATTGTGGCACCATTCAAATGAGGATACTATGACACTAACAAAGGTGTAGTGCTTAACTAAGGAAATGTGATGGTATTCTATAATAAATCACTACAAGGGTATCACTAAAATATACATCACTGGTCATAATAATATTTTTTGAGTAAGAGCCTATTATAAAGCTGCCACCTATTAATTGGTAAAGATACACAAGCGCTATACCACAGGTATTTCCACTACGATGTATTACAGGCATTCTATCTTGTATTCTTTAAATCCCTACCATTGTCTTACAGTAAATCATAAAACACCTGACGTGCATCCACAGTTGCTACAAAAAGCTGTTAAGCATTAGCCACCTGCTAATAGGCAACTTGCATGATTACGTTATGTGTAAGCGTACATGCCCATTTATGGTATCACATAATAAAAAATCCGTTAGAATGTATGGAAAATAGCATCATGCGCGTACTCTCGAAAGCTTCCTGGCCACATTCTACCGTATATTCTAATGCAATTTCGTACAGTTATAGTCCAGAGTGCAAGGTATCGCGTCGTGAAAATCGCTCTTGAATCGGTCACACGAAGGGAAAGTTATGGTGGAAAATCCCGAGGAGTGTAGTTCTTCATCTTTTGGTACGTAAATACTTCAGGTAGCTAGTCTTCAAGTTGAATAAGAACTATCATTTCAGAGCCTCTAGTGGAAGATGACATACCTGGGGCTTCTCTGAATGGTCGAGATCCATCAGAATTGCATGTAGTTGAGCTGAAGCGATGGTTGAAATGTCGAGGAGCCAATCAATCAGGGCGCAAGGCTGATCTTGTCAAGCGGTTAGATTCTAACATGTTATATAGAGATATAATGTCTAAGCATAAAAGTAAATAGCTACTTCTATAATTGACAAGTTACATTATATATATAAGACAATTTTTGCACTTTATTACAGCTAATATAAACATGTATATAGTACATACACTTGAATCCATGCCCTCATTTCTGCAGGGTGTGTGACTACATTGCAACTGGACTAGCCTCACGACTAGTGGATCCTGATGGCAGACAACACCGAGTACAGGTTGATAAGCAGAGGTTACAAGCAAGTTGGGAACTACTCAGTGACGGATGGACAGTAAATATTGAGCAGCTGCCAAAATTTTCATATGACCATCTATTTGCTCATTTGATATCAAATTCAAGAACTATTGCATCCAACCAAAAATCTGCAGCAACCAAGACATACCAAGCAGGTGCTATGAAACATAAGGAAGCAGGATACAGGCTTTTCAAAGACGATCATGTTAAAAGAGTAAAGTTCCACCTAGGTAGTGATAACAAGTGCTTTTTTAGTGCATTGGTCCAAGCGTCATTTAAAACGTCTACCAATTACTCTGTATATGTTTGCATGAACAAGTTGAATGGTTCAGTAGTTGGAGCACGATGCCAAATGTAAAGCTGGAGCTGGAGGGTGCTGCAAACATGTTGCAGCTTTATTGTACTGTATTCTGGATTACTCCGATTGTCAACTTACAGAGATTTACAAAACTTGTACAGAAAAACCTCAGCAATGGAATGTTGCCAAGCACATTAAAGATGGACATCCAGATTTATTTTCGGAAATATTATTTGTTCATCACACATATGGAAAGCGTAAAGTTGAAGAGGAGTGCAAAAGAATGGCCAAACGTAAACAATACCATGCATGCCCTCTATCGTTGCAGGCTGTCAAAGAAGAAGAGATTCGTGCACTGTGTACTAGCCTTGAGTCTAGCCAGAAGAATTCACCCTTTTCAAAGTTACTGAGAGGAAATGATTGTAAGCCGCTGGATGAAAATTTTGATGACAGTGTTAATGATGATAGAACAAGTGCAGAAACTGATGATCACCTACAAAATGATGCCATACAACTTGAAAGTGCAAGTACCGACAACAAACATTGTGAAACTAACTGCATACCTGTACTAGATGCAGAAGAAGCTGTTTTTGCTCACATCAGTATCAGTCAAGAAGAGGCTGATAAAATTCGAACAGAAACAACACAGCAGTCCGAATCACAGTTGTGGTACAAGGAACGGCAGTGGAGAGTTACAGCTTCCTATTTTGGTGAAGTCTGTAAAATGCACAAGTCAACATCTCCTAATAGACTTGCTAATACTATTGCTTCTCAATGCCAAAAGCCATTTGTTCCAGTACCTTGTTTATGGGGGAAGGAAAATGAACCAGTTGCTATTGCAAGATATATTCAGCACATGAAAATGTGTAATAAAGACGTCATAGTAGCTCAGACAGGTGTTATGATCAATACCGACTTTCCGTACCTAGGGGCTACCCCCGACGGCTTGATCAAAGATATTTCAAGCCCTGATCCTGATGGTATCCTGGAAATAAAATGTCCATTTAAATACAGAGATGTTAGTCCGACAGAAGCAGCACAAAACAAAGATTTTTATTGTGAACTAAATGACGGTACTCTGACTCTTAAAAGATGACACAATTATTACTACCAGGTCCAAGGACAGATGGCCGTGGCTTCCAGAAAGTGGTGTGACTTTGTCGTGTATTCTAATAATGAAGTATCGGTTGAGCGAATTGCATTTGATGAGAAATTCTGGATGTCAATGACGCCAACTCTCAAGGACTTCTACATAAGGGGACTAGTGCCTATATTAGTAAAAAGAATGCACAGTCAATATACATACATGTTATTGTGACTTGCATTAGCTAAGCAGTAAAAATAAGCACTCTTGAAACAACCAGGCTTTCATGTCGCTTGCTGTAAATATGTATTGTAGATAGATTGCTTGGTTAGAATGTCATTACAATGTACCTCAACCAAACAACAGTGCTCATTTTTACTACTCAACTAATGCTGGTAAAAAGTTAGTCAGCATACAACAAATAAACCAAATGTGATCCAGTTGATCATGTAAAGACAAAGGGATTACTCCTTGTAGAATACGATAATTCTTTATGCGCTGTATTACCCTTTCCACATGGATGCGTACAGAGGCAATGTGTCTAGTTTCAGCCTCTTCTTCAAGAGACAACTGATCTCTTTCTCTTAAAAATGGAGTAATATTTAAAATCACTTTCTTTCCAATCAACAAGTCTTGTATGTCAAACCCTTTGTCTGCCATCACGACATCACCAGCTTCAAGGAGTTCTATTAATCCACAACTTGCGATGATAGTCTTGTCTGAAATGTGCCCACCATACAGATGGGAGATGAACGTCACCAATCCATTGGGGGAAATGCCAACTAAGCCTTTTGCCGTATTATGGCTTTTATACTGTGAATATGTTTGCGACTGGGCTCTAAAAGATGACGGCATCTGTACGAAAATCTCTGTACAATCAATTATCACTCTTGTCTTTGGATAATGAGTTTTAAAACAAGCAGGCATCTCGTCATCTACCATCTGTCTTGAAGCCCATATGGGTAGCTGTTTTAACTTGAAAAAAAGGAAGTTGATCCATGTAGCTACAATTCGAGATATAGAACTAGGGTGTAGACCAAGCCTGTCCCCAATGTCCTTCTCTAATGCATTACATCTCAAACGGTATAATACAAGAATGAGTTCATCTATTGGCTGCACCTTACGAGAGGGACCGCACTTGTCAGTTCCAGTGGAACGATCAGCTTTGAAATCTGATCCCCAGTAATTCAAGTTGGTTACTGCAGGCCCTAAGAATGAATAAAAGCTACAAAATATAGAATATGATGGAAATCCTGTGTAGAATCGAATATCATCATCATTACCCGCAAAACGATCCAAACCAAACTTTTCAACAGGCATAGCTTGGAGTTGCAGTTTCAGTTCTGCTATCTCTTGCTTTAATTCACTGATTAATACTTCAGTTGTTTTCGCAGTTTCAACTTCTGGCCCACTACTGTGTGAAACTACTGCAGATTTCAATGTTGCACTTTTAGTTGTCGTAAGTGGTGCCGATCTTTGCTTGGGTGGCTTTCTAAAAGTTGGCTTGGGCAGCAAAGGAAATATCACAGGAACATCTGTGCTTCCCATCTTTTTCCCATTTCTAAAATGCAAGGAACACACCTTGTGGTGTTCATTTGGTACAAAATCTTTCCTTTTGATTTCATTAGTCCATTTTCTCCTTAATGCGTCATCCAGTGGAAACTTATGAAAGGAAAGCTTCGTATGTTTCTTAGAATTTGAATAGCAGCCAGGAACACAGCATGTATATCCCCCTCTCACTTTAGTTTTCGTATTATCATTTGAATCGGCTACCAAAGAACTACACTCCTCGGGATTTTCCACCATAACTTTCCCTTCGTGCGACCGATTCAAGAGCGATTTTCACGACGCGATATCTTGCACTCTGGACTATAACTGTACGAAATTTCATTAGAATATACGGTAGAATGTGGCCAGAAAGCTTTCGAGAGTACGCGCATGACACTATTTTCCATACATTCTAACGGATTTTTTTATGTGATACCATAAATGGGCGTGTACGCTTACGCATGACGTAATCATGCAAGTTGCCTATTGGTGAAGATATACAAGGGCTACCACAGGTATTTCCACTAAGATGTATTACAGGCTTTCTATGATCGTACTATTGCTTTAGGTACCCCTTAAAATCTCCATCATATCCCTACCATTGCATTACAGTAAATCACAAAACACCTGATATATAACTGCTAGCATTAGCTATAGCTACTAACATAAAGTTGTTAGTATTAGCCACCTGCTATAATTGGTGAAGATATTCAAGCGCTCCCACAGGTATTTCCAGTAAGATGTATTACAGGCTTTCTAGCATACTATTGCTTTAGGTATCCTTTATAATCTATATCATACACCTACCATTACTTTAAATCATAAAACACCTGATATACAGTACAGCACATATTTATCGATTTTACCACTAAATATGGAATATTCCTATTAATTAAAGGTGGACCGATGCCGATACCAGTGGTATCGGATTGGTATCGGTAATACGAGGTACAGATACTACCAGTAGACACTCACCACTTTTATTAAACCATGTCTAGCTAATTTTCCAGTAGCAAATAACTTAGTTGGGCTAGTGAAGTAGTGAAAAAAGCCTTTCTTACTCTTTTCCAAGCATTGCTACAATTGCTCCGTGTGTATTCTAATATATTAGAGTACGTAAATCCAGTTCAGCTGCAAACAAATCACCCTGTAGAGAGTTCAGCTACAAACAGATCACCCTGTAGAGAGTTCAGCTACAAACAGATCACCCTGTAGAGAGATCAGCTAGAAAAAAGAATTTACCTTGTAGAAAGTTCAGCTACAAAGAAACCATCATGTAGAGAGTTCAGCTGCAAATAAATCACCCTGAAGAGAGTTCAGCTACGAAAAGATCACGCTGTAGAGAGTTCAGCTAGAAGAAGTCACCTTGTAGAGAGTTCAGCTACAAAGAAACCACCCTGGAGAGAGATCAACTAGAAACAAGTCACTCTGTAGACAGATCAGCTAGAAGAAATTACCTTGTGGAGAGTTCAGCTACAAAAAAAAAAACTATCATGTAGAGAGTTCAGCTGCAAACAAATCACCCTGCAGAGAGTTCAGTTAGTACAGCTACGAAGAGATCACCCTGTAGAGAGTTCTGCTGAAAACAAGTCATCCTTTACAGAGATCAGCTAGAAGTCACCTTGTAGAGAGTTCAGCTACAAAATAACCACCATGTACAGAGTTCAGCTGCAAACAAATCACCTTGTAGAGAGTTGAACTACAAAGAAACCACCATGTACAGAGTTCAGCTGCAAGCAAATCACCCAGTAGAGAGTTCAGCTAGAAACAAATTCACCGATCAACTAGAAACAAGTTACCCTGTAGAGAGTAGGGTTGAGCAATACTGCCATTTTGGTATCACGATCGATACTAAAGCCACTATTCACAATACTGAATGGTTCACGATACTTACAAATAAGTCAATCATAGCTGGTGCTACATAGTGTATTGCTCAGTATTCCTGCAGGAAGTCTTTAAAGTTAGCATCAAACTAGCCACTATCATCCTTGTTTACAGTAACCGTTATTATAACACATGCTTTGAGGTTATGTTATGGTGTTCACACCTCTCTGCAGGGGTAGCCAGGTTATGACTTACAAGGATTCTTAAACCTAGTACAGCATAATAAATGGCTTTTTAATGACAATAATGTACAGGCATGGTATCACGATAGTTAATTACAGAATATCGCGATACCAATACTTTCAAAATATCGAGATATATTACTAAAACGATAATATCACTCACCCCTAGTAGAGAGATCAGCTAGAAGAGGTTACCTTGCAGAGAGTTCAGCTAGAAAGAAACCATGTATCATGTAGAGAGTTCAGCTGCAAATAAATCACCCTTTAGAGAGTTCAGCTACAAACAGATCACCCTGTAGAGAGTTCACCTAGAAACAAGTCACCCTGTAGAGAGATCAGCTGGAAGAAGATACCTTGTATAGAGTTCAGCTACAAAGAAACTATCATGCAAAGAATTCAGCTACAAACAGATCATCCTGTAGAGAGTTCAACTACAAGCAATTCACCCTGTAGAGAGATCAGCTAGAAGAAATTACCTTTTAGAGAGTTCAGCTACAAGGAAACCATCACGTGGAGAGTTCAGCTGCAAACAAATCACCCTGTAGAGAGTTCAGCTACGAAAAGATCACCCTGGAGAGAGTTCAGCTAGAAGAAGTCACCAGAGAGAGTTCAGCTATAAAGAAACCACCATGTAGAGAGTTCAGCTGCAAACAAATCATCCTGTAGAGAATTCAGCTGCAAATAAATCGCCCTGTAGAGAGATCATTTAGAAACAACTCACCCTGTAGTCAGATCAGCTAGAAGAAGTTACCTTGTAATGAGTTCAGTTGCAAACAAATTACCCTGTAGAGAGTTCAACTACAAACAGATAACCCTGCAGAGAGTTCAGCTAGAGTCAAGTCACCCAGTAGAGAGAATCCTATAAAGAGTTCATTTACGTACAAGCAAATCAACTTGTAGAGAGTTCAGCTACATTTCAAGTCACCCAGTAGAGAGAATCCTATAAAGAGTTCATTTACGTACAAGCAAATCAACTTGTAGAGAGTTCAGCTACATTTCAAGTCACCCAGTAGAGAGATCAGCTGCAAAAAAAGTTATCCTGTAGGGATTAATTGACATGTAATAAATATATGTATTATATATATAATTTGTACATCTACTGATAAAATCAGAATTAGTCAAAGTATTTATAAAATCTGCTTCATCTTTTTCTTCTTCCTGTGGTAAAGAAAAAAAGATAGGTTAAAAAGCCCCAAAGCTGGCCATAGGCCGGATTTGGGGTATACAAATACGAAAAGAAGTGAAATCTAATCCAAAACAGCCAAGCTGTAAAATAAGGAGTGCGGCCCTCAAAAAGGCTATGGTGAAAAAAGATGTGAAATCCAAGGTGGCGGCCAAGAAATGGTTGTGATGGTAGGTTAATGATAAAAATTTTAATAACGACAGTTCAGGTGAATTTTGTGCCACTTGGTCTTGGTACAAAATTCACCTGAACTGTCGTTATTAAATTTTTACCATTAACCTACCATCACAGCTATTTATTGGCCGCCACCTTTGATTTCACATCCTTTTTCACCATAGCCTCTTTGAGGGCCGCACTCCTTTTTTTACAGTTTGGCTATTTTGGATTAGATATAAAAGTAACTACAAGTGTTTTGCTATAAAGATATTTAGTAATCATCACAAGGGTTTAATGCTAAAATGTTACTACTGCGACGTTGTCAAACAGGACGTAGCTAGCTTAAACTATCACAGAATTTAATAATAAAACTCTTAAAATTAGTAAAATCATGTGCATTGTATTATACTTGTTCTTTGAAGAAAAATTATGTAGGGAAGCTGCTGCGTTCATTATTGCATCAACCAAACATGGTGGGTTGAAAGAACATAACTGTACATCGAATTATTGAAGGGTGGCATGCACTGACTTCTAAATAGGTCTTCATATTTACTGCAATTGTTTTGGCACTTGCTACAGTGAGTCATTTTGATTTTGGTACTTTAGTACATTCTGTTGATCTTGCATGTCTATCTAGGCACCTTAATTGTGATATTGTGTATCTTGTATTTTCAGAAATTTAGTATATGTTTTGCCACAACAAATAAGCAAACTTATTATTAGATTTGCACCGATGTAAGATATTAGCCTATGTTCCGATAGCCGATAAATGAGAATCTTTTAGTGCCGATGTCACTAGCCGAACCGTTATATCATAACTATATTTACTGTAGCACACACCTGGCATTTGCCACACACGGCAAACTTGCTATCCTCAGCGACGGAAAAGAATTTCCATATAACAGACGTTTTTCTCTCGCTGGTTGCCATTTTCACAGAACAATCGAGAACAATAGCAAATTACAATGTATCCGGGCGTGCGTAAATCACGTGTGAATATACTGTATCGGCTCATACAGTACAATTTAATCCGATACCGATACCGATGTGCTAATTTAGTGCCGATAACCGGGTTTTCTGATAACCGATCCGATTATCAGTACAACTCTACTTATTATGCTTTCAATTTTGCAGGTGTGTAATTTTTAGCACTCAATACTAGGAGTGTGCGACAACGAAATGTTTGTTATTACAATAATGCACCTCATTATCATGACTATCATGATACTTGACTACACATGTAAATACTATGTAAAATGTCCCTAATAATTTTAACTGTGTCATTTATTATGCAGTTCTGCTTGCTTTGTAGCTACATCTGACAACCAGTATTATGAGACAAAAAATTAAAAGTATTAGTTAGAATTATATCTGGAATTGTAACATTGTCTCATTTCAGGTTTGCCACATGTAGTTTACAGAAGTATGCGGAAATTTCCTGTTATTACGATAATGCGATAATGATAATGACTTTTCGCGATAATCGATTATTCACGATTATCACACAGCACTACTCAATACAATAACACAAACACTGTTTGCCATGTGGCACTTGTCCACCATTGTCTAGTGATGGTGGTTGTTTTGGTAAGTTGTGCAGGGTTCCACAGTTCTCCTATATTTGAAGCCACAGGAATTTCTAACATCATCCTACCAATCCTAATGAAACCCTGCACTATCACACCTCAAGCTAAAAAAGGGAACTCATGGAATGGAGCAAAAGTCTGCCCCATGAGAACTTGCATGTGAGTACATATCCTCCCACAGCCTGACATGTATCATTTGTTTATATATTTATTAATTTAGCTTATAATTTTTGCTTGTTCTATTATTATTTGCACTGCTTATATATTCACAATATATACACATATTTTGAATGTAGTCTTCTAGATCTAGGGGTGGACTTTGGGCGGGGACAAACTTTTTCCAACTTTCCATGTTGCCATCTTTTCTGATGCATGCTTTTGAGAGTTATCCTAAATATAATGTTCACCATTTCCTGCCCACTTTGCATTGTGGAACCCATTTACTCTATTTCATCTACCTGGTCATCAACTACAAGCTGTCAGTATACCTCCCAACATTAACCTCCATTTAAATACATCATTGTAACTAATAAACTGAATTACATATTTGCATCTAAATCCAAAAGCCATGTAGGTATACGTGTAAGAAAAACCAAATGATCATGTTTAGTACTATGGTATTTGTTTTGAATGGTACCGTATGGAAAACTGACACTAAAACTCTTGAAATCTAAGATCTAAAACTATAACTAAAATGTGTTGAAGATTGTAACTAAAGCTAAAACTTAAACTAAAACTATAAAAATCTAACATCTTAAACTAAAACTATAACTAAAATATATTAATGATGGTAACTAAAACTTTTTCTATCTACAGCTATAACTAAAACTAAAAGTCAAATGCATTACTAAAACAATACTATTTGATTGTTCAGCATAGTTATTGATATAAAGACCCATGTGGCATTGGTAGAATTACATCTAGCTACCTCTTCCTCCTCCATAGCTTGAACCATGTTGCTTGGCAGAGTTTGCATGGTCTTAATCCACTGAGTGGCCTACAGATGAAGTCATGATTCAGTAGTTAGCATTTTTCAGCCTCCTAGATATTTGCTATCATTTCACTCAGGCTAGGATAAAGATTTTCTCAAGCTCTTAGGCTTCAAGACTCATGGTGTCACTCATGGTATAGCTTACATCGTATTCACCTTGCCCCGGCAGTGCCTATAGATAAAGTAGAAAACATGCACTCAAACTTTGTTTATCACTACATTTTCATTTGATTGTCATGCACTTTTAAGATGTTGATAATATAGATCCTCTAGCTAGCTAATTCTGATAAATTACAAAAAACTCAAAAGTACATTGTTATTTTTGAATTGTTTGAAAATTTCCTGCTATACAGTACTGACTCGAATGTGAAGTGGCCATTACACTAATGTTCAGCCCATTACAACTTTACAAATGAAGAGCAGTAGAAGAACCTCTTCTGCAATCAATCCAGTCACCACAGATAGTACGGACTGTTTGTGTTTGCAAACATAGTGAGGCCATCAAGCGCTATCATGAAATTGACACTTTGGGCAGTCAGTGAAAAGAAATGAGACACAAAGGAGTGCAAAGGTAAGTCCATGATGTTATCAAGTTACATTTGTCTGAAGTCAGGAAGGCAGTTAGTCAGTAGAAAAATTCACTGAATAATTTTTTTTTTAAATGTAGCAATATAGTGGAAGCATTTAGGGTCATATTGAAAGCACTTCAGGCTTGGTTATACCAATACTGCCGAGGTGCCAGGAAGGTATTGTGAAGCTGGTTTTTGGGTGATATTTCTGGCCAGAAGAACAAATCCCTAATAGACATTAATACTGTATTGTATGGAATTATGATACAGGTGAACTGCCTGATCTTGCTCCTCTAGTACATGCCTAGATTTTTGGTAGAAAGATTTATGAGGAGAGGCTCATTGTTAGAAATTCAAATCTGAACAAAATACCCATGAAGCCACTTTTATTTCTGAAGAGAAACCTTGCTGTATGCTCCTTTAGTCAACATTGATACAATCTGTTCACTCACGTATTGTCTAGGCCAGCACAAGTGAGTCTTATACTGTGGTTGTACCATTGGCCAAGTCATAGGTTGCTGGGATAATCAAGATGAAGAATCTAATGCATGCAAACATACTGATGTTTCGTGATTTTTAAGTTGATATTGTGTTACTATAGCGTATTTGTTTACCTAAATAGTTGTTGTTACATGTTAACATTAACGTAAGATTATAGCCAATACATTTAACTATTTTTCTTTTACTTTATGTGATTGTGTATAACTACACACACGATGATGATTGTGATTTGGATATTCAGATTGTAAGTTGATATTGTGTTACTATAGCGCATTTGTTTACCTAAATAGTTGTTGTTACATGTTAACATTAATGTAAGATTATAGCCAATACATTTAACTATTTTTCTTTTACTTTATGTGATTGTGTATAACTACACACACGATGATGATTGTGATTTGGATATTCAGATGGTAAGTTGATATTGTGTTACTATAGTGTATTTGTTTACCTAAATAGTTGTTGTTACATGTTAACATTAACGTAAGATTATAGCCAATACATTTAACTATTTTTCTTTTACTTTATGTGATTGTGTATAACTACACACACGATGATGATTGTGATTTGGATATTCAGATTGTAAGTTGATATTGTGTTACTATAGTGTATTTGTTTACCTAAATAGTTATCGTTACATGTTAACATTAACGTAAGATTATAGCCAATACATTTAACTATTTTTCTTTTACTTTATGTGATTGTGTATAACTACACACACGATGATGATTGTGATTTGGATATTCAGTTGGTAAGTTGATATTGTGTTACTATAGTGTATTTGTTTACCTAAATAGTTGTCGTTACATGTTAACATTAACGTAAGATTATAGCCAATAGATTTAACTATTTTTCTTTTACTTTATGTGATTGTGTATAACTACACACATGATGATGATTGTGATTTGGATATTCAGATTGTAAGTTGATATTGTGTTACTATAGTGTATTTGTTTACCTAAATAGTTGTCGTTACATGTTAACATTAACGTAAGATTATAGCCAATACATTTAACTATTTTTCTTTTACTTTATGTGATTGTGTATAACTACACACATGATGATGATTGTGATTTGGATATTCAGTTGGTAAGTTGATATTGTGTTACTATAGTGTATTTGTTTACCTAAATAGTTGTCGTTACATGTTAACATTAACATAAGATTATAGCCAATACATTTAACTATTTTTCTTTTACTTTATGTGATTGTGTATAACTACACACATGATGATGATTGTGATTTGGATATTCAGTTGGTAAGTTGATATTGTGTTACTATAGTGTATTTGTTTACCTAAATAGTTGTCGTTACATGTTAACATTAACGTAAGATTATAGCCAATAGATTTAACTATTTTTCTTTTACTTTATGTGATTGTGTATAACTACACACATGATGATGATTGTGATTTGGATATTCAGATTGTAAGTTGATATTGTGTTACTATAGTGTATTTGTTTACCTAAATAGTTGTCGTTACATGTTAACATTAACGTAAGATTATAGCCAATAGATTTAACTATTTTTCTTTTACTTTATGTGATTGTGTATAACTACACACATGATGATGATTGTGATTTGGATATTCAGATGGTAAGTTGATATTGTGTTACTATAGTGTATTTGTTTACCTAAATAGTTGTCTTTACATGTTAACATTAACGTAAGATTATAGCAAATAGATTTAACTATTTTTCTTTTACTTTATGTGATTGTGTATAACTACACACATGATGATGATTGTGATTTGGATATTCAGATTGTAAGTTGATATTGTGTTACTATAGTGTATTTGTTTACCTAAATAGTTGTCGTTACATGTTAACATTAATGTAAGATTATAGCCAATACATTTAACTATTTTTCTTTTACTTTATGTGATTGCGTGTAACTACACACACGATGATGATTGTGATTTGGATATTCAGGGAGTAAGTTGATATTGTGTTACTATAGTGTATTTGTTTACCTAAATAGTTGTCGTTACATGTTAACATTAATGTAAGATTATAGCCAATACATTTAACTATTTTTCTTTTACTTTATGTGATTGCGTGTAACTACACACACGATGATGATTGTGATTTGGATATTCAGGGAGTAAGTTGATATTGTGTTACTATAGTGTATTTGTTTACCTAAATAGTTGTCGTTACATGTTAACATTAACGTAAGATTATAGCCAATACATTTAACTATTTTTCTTTTACTTTATGTGATTGTATATAACTACACACATGATGATGATTGTGATATGGATATTCAGATGGCAAGTTGATATTGTGTTACTATAGTGTATTTGTTTACCTAAATAGTTGTCGTTACATGTTAACATTAACGTAAGATTATAGCCAATACATTTAACTATTTTTCTTTCACTTTATGTGATTGTGTATAACTACACACATGTTGATGATTGTGATTTGGATATTCAGAATGTAAGTTGATATTGTGTTACTATAGTGTATTTGTTTACCTAAATAGTTGTCGTTACATGTTAACATTAACGTAAGATTATAGCCAATAGATTTAACTATTTTTCTTTTACTTTATGTGATTGTGTATAACTACACACATGATGATGATTGTGATTTGGATCTTCAGCTCGTAAGTTGATATTGTGTTACTATAGTGTATTTGTTTACCTAAATAGTTGTCGTTACATGTTAACATTAACGTAAAATTATAGCCAATACATTTAACTACTTGTCTTTTACTTTATGTGATTGTGTATTAACTACACACATGATGATGATTGTGATTTGGATATTCAGCTCGTAAGTTGATATTGTGTTACTGTAGTGTATTTGTTTACCTAAATAGTTGTCGTTACATGTTAACATTAACGTAAGATTATAGCCAATACATTTAACTATTTTTCTTTTACTTTATGTGATTGTGTATAACTACACACACGATGATGATTGTGATTTGGATATTCAGATGGTAAGTTGATATTGTGTTACTATAGTGTATTTGTTTACCTAAATAGTTGTCGTTACATGTTAACATTAACGTAAGATTATAGCCAATACATTTAACTATTTTTCTTTTACTTTATGTGATTGTGTATAACTACACACACGATGATGATTGTGATTTGGATATTCAGATGGTAAGTTGATATTGTGTTACTATAGTGTATTTGTTTACCTAAATAGTTGTCGTTACATGTTAACATTAACGTAAGATTATAGCCAATACATTTAACTATTTTTCTTTTACTTTATGTGATTGTGTATAACTACACACATGATGATGATTGTGATTTGGATATTCAGTTAGTAAGTTGATATTGTGTTACTATAGTGTATTTGTTTACCTAAATAGTTGTCGTCACATGTTAACATTAATGTAAGATTATAGCCAATACATTTAACTATTTTTCTTTTACTTTATGTGATTGTGTATAACTACACACATGATGATGATTGTGATTTGGATATTCAGGGAGTAAGTTGATATAGTGTTACTATAGTGTATTTGTTTACCTAAATAGTTGTCGTTACATGTTAACATTAATGTAAGATTATAGCCAATACATTTAACTATTTTTCTTTTACTTTATGTGATTGTGTATACTACACACATGATGATGATTGTGATTTGGATATTCAGGGAGTAAGTTGATATTGTGTTACTATAGTGTATTTGTTTACCTAAATAGTTGTCGTTACATGTTAACATTAACGTAAGATTATAGCCAATACATTTAACTATTTTTCTTTTACTTTATGTGATTGTGTATAACTACACACATTATGATGATTGTGATTTGGATATTCAGTTGGTAAGTTGATATTGTGTTACTATAGTGTATTTGTTTACCTAAATAGTTGTCGTTACATGTTAACATTAATGTAAGATTATAGCCAATACATTTAACTATTTTTCTTTTACTTTATGTGATTGTGTATAACTACACACATGATGATGATTGTGATTTGGATATTCAGAGAGTAAGTTGATATTGTGTTACTATAGTGTATTTGTTTACCTAAATAGTTGTCGTCACATGTTAACATTAATGTAAGATTATAGCCAATACATTTAACTATTTTTCTTTTACTTTATGTGATTGTGTATACTACACACATGATGATGATTGTGATTTGGATATTCAGGGAGTAAGTTGATATTGTGTTACTATAGTGTATTTGTTTACCTAAATAGTTGTCGTTACATGTTAACATTAACGTAAGATTATAGCCAATATTTAACTATTTTTCTTTTACTTTATGTGATTGTGTATAACTACACACATTATGATGATTGTGATTTGGATATTCAGTTGGTAAGTTGATATTGTGTTACTATAGTGTATTTGTTTACCTAAATAGTTGTCGTTACATGTTAACATTAATGTAAGATTATAGCCAATACATTTAACTATTTTTCTTTTACTTTATGTGATTGTGTATAACTACACACATGATGATGATTGTGATTTGGATATTCAGAGAGTAAGTTGATATTGTGTTACTATAGTGTATTTGTTTACCTAAATAGTTGTCGTCACATGTTAACATTAATGTAAGATTATAGCCAATACATTTAACTATTTTTCTTTTACTTTATGTGATTGTGTATACTACACACATGATGATGATTGTGATTTGGATATTCAGGGAGTAAGTTGATATTGTGTTACTATAGTGTATTTGTTTACCTAAATAGTTGTCGTTACATGTTAACATTAACGTAAGATTATAGCCAATATATTTAACTATTTTTCTTTTACTTTATGTGATTGTGTATAACTACACACATTATGATGATTGTGATTTGGATATTCAGTTGGTAAGTTGATATTGTGTTACTATAGTGTATTTGTTTACCTAAATAGTTGTCGTTACATGTTAACATTAATGTAAGATTATAGCCAATACATTTAACTATTTTTCTTTTACTTTATGTGATTGTGTATAACTACACACATGATGATGATTGTGATTTGGATATTCAGAGAGTAAGTTGATATTGTGTTACTATAGTGTATTTGTTTACCTAAATAGTTGTCGTCACATGTTAACATTAATGTAAGATTATAGCCAATACATTTAACTATTTTTCTTTTACTTTATGTGATTGTGTATACTACACACATGATGATGATTGTGATTTGGATATTCAGGGAGTAAGTTGATATTGTGTTACTATAGTGTATTTGTTTACCTAAATAGTTGTCGTTACATGTTAACATTAACGTAAGATTATAGCCAATATATTTAACTATTTTTCTTTTACTTTATGTGATTGTGTATAACTACACACATTATGATGATTGTGATTTGGATATTCAGTTGGTAAGTTGATATTGTGTTACTATAGTGTATTTGTTTACCTAAATAGTTGTCGTTACATGTTAACATTAATGTAAGATTATAGCCAATACATTTAACTGTTTTTCTTTTACTTTATGTGATTGTGTATAACTACACACATGATGATGATTGTGATTTGGATATTCAGGGAGTAAGTTGATATTGTGTTACTATAGTGTATTTGTTTACCTAAATAGTTGTCGTCACATGTTAACATTAATGTAAGATTATAGCCAATACATTTAACTATTTTTCTTTTACTTTATGTGATTGTGTATACTACACACATGATGATGATTGTGATTTGGATATTCAGGGAGTAAGTTGATATTGTGTTACTATAGTGTATTTGTTTACCTAAATAGTTGTCGTTACATGTTAACATTAACGTAAGATTATAGCCAATATATTTAACTATTTTTCTTTTACTTTATGTGATTGTGTATAACTACACACATTATGATGATTGTGATTTGGATATTCAGTTGGTAAGTTGATATTGTGTTACTATAGTGTATTTGTTTACCTAAATAGTTGTCGTTACATGTTAACATTAATGTAAGATTATAGCCAATACATTTAACTATTTTTCTTTTACTTTATGTGATTGTGTATAACTACACACATGATGATGATTGTGATTTGGATATTCAGAGAGTAAGTTGATATTGTGTTACTATAGTGTATTTGTTTACCTAAATAGTTGTCGTCACATGTTAACATTAATGTAAGATTATAGCCAATAAATTTAACTATTTTTCTTTTACTTTATGTGATTGTGTATACTACACACATGATGATGATTGTGATTTGGATATTCAGGGAGTAAGTTGATATTGTGTTACTATAGTGTATTTGTTTACCTAAATAGTTGTGGTTATATGTGACGGTCTCAGCAAAAATCCAACTTGTTCCCAAAGTTTCAAAAGTTTTTTTGTTTTCTCAGCATTATCGGCCATATCCAAGGAGCGGATCACCAAAGGTTTAGTCTTCTGTAGTGAGTAGTTTTTTAATTATAGTGCTAGACAGTAGTGTTCCACTGATAATTAGATCAGTATCGAATTGGATCTGATATTGGACATTTCAGTATCAATCGGTTTTGGTTATTTTGGTATTCTGATATATACTGATTTGTAGCCACTCGCACCAAGTGTCATTGTCATAACTATCATCGTAAATGCTATACTAGCAAAACGTAGGTTATAACAGGCTGGAAATAGTGTTGAGCTTCATTGTAGCATAAAAGGTAGAGGAATTGCTTCATTAAACATTGAGAAACTGCTACTTACTATGTTTGCATGAAAAAGATCGAAATACTGTAATAGAACAGTCACTGCACTATAAACTATGACACTACAGAGCAAAAACCCCACTAGTTTGCATTATTCTGATTCGAAAAATCCCATTGAAATACATTGAGTAAAAAGAGCGTGCTACTAAAATAATTTATTAAATTGTGAAACAAAGCTCGAATCGCGATAACTAAGTGACCAATGGATTCACGTGTTAATGGTAAGCAAGAATATCTTTATTTAGTTTCAGTGCCTTGTAGCAAATGTGAGTTATCATCATTTGTTTACATTGCAGTATATCATTACGTAAACGTTGCCATTTCTATGTTTAAACAGCCTTTTTGCTTAAATGCATCAGTGTATGTAGGGTGAAAACCATACCTTGCTGAATGCCCTAATCCATTGTGAAGACAATGAGCCAAGTCCCATTTCCATAGCTTGTTTACTTTGTGAGTTATGATCGATTAAAGAGTGCCTGTAATTTTTCCCGTATAGTTGCTGTACAAATCGATTGTTTTGCAATTCCTGCAGTCTATCACTATAACTCCACAACTATTAACCAGGTAAGCCTGAAACTTTGACAGCCCGTTGGTTTTTCCCTTTGGATAACAAAGAAGTTATAGAAAGTAGTTTGATAAAAATGCAAACTAGTCGGGTTTTGGCTTAGCAGGTCCCAAATATTCTAATAGAGCAGTCACACATAACTAACTTGAGAGGTGTGTATATTGTGTGACAATTATTGGTATCTGTATTGGTGAAAATTTACTGCTAAGGTATCGGTATTGGATCAGTAGGTATTTTTCTGTATCAGTGGAACCAGTAGTAAGAGCAAGATAATCGAATTGTACAGCAAATATGCTGAAAATATACTGCAGTTGCTTACATTCGCCACCATAACTTCTGTTTTGCATTAGTTTACAATGTTGTAATTAGGCTTAAAATGTTCACCGTGGTTTGGAAAATCACCCAAGGAATAGTGTTCTCCCTGGATAGTTACTTGCACATATAGGTATGAAGACGGTACAGTTGGAAGAAATGACGACAATCTCGCCTACGTTTACCACATTATAAACAAATGTACGTGACATGCATACCATTGGGGCTACAGAAACACAAAACAAAGATTTTTAAACTCTCCATGATCAGGCGAATAAGGCGGTATATAGTTTGAGCCTTCCTTCTCTAATTACTGGCCTGATAAAAACACTTGCGTATTTTTCTTTGTAGTATGTGTAATTAGGGTTCCACCAATACAGAAAAATACCTACCGATCCAATACCGATACCTAGCAGTAAATTTTCACCGTTACAGATACCAATATCGATAATTACCATACAATTTACTCACCTTTCAAGTTAGCTTGTGTGATTGTTCTATTAGAATATTTTATTGAGCAGTGACTGTTCTATTAGAGTATTTCGATCTTTTTTCATGCAAACATAGTAAGTAGCAGTCTCAATGTTTAATGAAGCAATTCTTGCGCCTTTTGTGCTAGAATAATGCTCAACACTATTTTCAGCCGGTTGTACCTCACGTTTTACTAGCATAGCAGTTATGATGATAGTTATGATGATGACGATTGGCGTGAGTGGCTAATCAGTATCGGAATACCTAAATAACCGATACCGATCGATACCAAAAGCCCAATATCAGCTCTGATATGATACCAATCAATTATCAGTAGAACATTGTGTAATTTTGCAATTTTTTTAAATATTCAATTTTCTCCATATGCATGTTTGTGCAAACAAGTTGAGTTTTTGTTGAGACGGTCACATATATTAGCAATTAACATAAGATTATAACTAACTATGTTTCTTTTACTTTATTTAATTGTGTATAACTATATACATTATGACGATTGTGATTTGGATATTCAGCTTATTATGTTACCTAGCATTGGTACCTGCCCTACGTGCAGGACCATCTCTGCAATAAATAAATTTTTAAAATGGGAACCAAGCTATCAATATGCAGTGCTATTTTCATAATGTATAGCATATTATGTATTTTGTTGCATTTAAAGTAGATATATTCTAGTGCACTGAAATGATTCATGTGAGCGTGCACATACGTTGAACAGGTAATTGTACATGTGTGTAATAATAATTTATTGTACATACAGGTGTGGTGCTAAGTATAGTACCTGTCCCGGCTATCAATAACTTATAGTGACAAAAACATGCACTATGTACCCTCTAGTCATGGGTTGGTTACATTGTGCTTTGAACTTTTCACTGCTCGAGTCATCCATTATGTGTAGTCATGGCTCCAGTTCAAGCTCTAGACACCATGTATTTCCTGCTCCAGCCGATCTCATACTTGCCAAGTCCAGGGTGTCCACTGTTTGTAATTTACCCTCTCCCCAGTAGGCTTTCTTCACTATATTCTTTGTTCTGTATAGGTTCCTTTTTCTAGCTCTAGGTGTAGGTACAAAACCCTTTTAATAGAACATCTTAGCATAGAGTTACAGTGCGGTGGATGGGTGTGCCATTAGGGTCGGTTCTTCTTCTCTTTAAATTACAAAAAAATTAGGTTGTATGTATGATAAGGATTTAGCGCTTATTCAAAATGGAGCTATATTGACATGGTATAATTATTATCCTACATCACATTTCTATAATCTGCTTCACTTGTGTTCCCTGTACTGATACTATAGCCATATCCCATTCCTGTTAATTCAACATCCTTATTGATACTACACACTTTAAAACTTGGTCTTTGAAGCTGTTATATAAGTGCAGAAGAGGGAACTGTGACACTCAATCTTGTCCTATACATGTATGACTATATTGCTGTAGTCAGTAGCTATGCTTTTTAACATGAGACTTTGTATTGAAAAGTTTGGTAGCTATTTGTACCATTCAAAATGAATTAACATTGGATGCACGTGCAATGGACACAGCTATATGTATAGTGACATAAAGCTTACAAACACTGAAAACTGAAAAGAGGTGCAGTCATGCAAAATATGATGGAAAGGTGACATGAAATCTACACAGTGAAAGAAGACAAAACTGGTTGTACCAAGCAGAAAATGCACATGCATGCCAAAACACTAAAATGTGGTGGTGTTTGCCCTAGTCAATGAACATTTTACACCTTCAATTAGGGTGATAGAATGTCACCTGTACATGTCACATACTAACAAAAAGCATGTGTACAGCACTGAACCATGTAAGCTCCAGCTTTTGCACTAAAGGAATACTTACAGTTCCCTATGCCCTACCACTAATAATGTCATCATCATTCACCTGTATGCTGCACTTAGTGAAATGTTGGTATTTAACTATAGTTACACATGTAACATGAAGAAGTACACATAACAGTGTTGCTTCAGAAGAAGGAAAAGAAGGTGCATAAAAAAGCATACATTAAAAAGTTGTGGCCAAAAGATTCTCAAAGCAAAATAAAGAAAGTTGCTCCATCTGGGACTTGAACTCACTACCTGACAGTTATGAAGCATATGCCCTACCCACTTAACCAAATAACACTGTGGTTAGGGGATGAGTAAAACCTGGTTATAAAGGTGTGCATAATTTGAATGGCTTAGGAGTTTACTTGCGATTCACCATGCAGTTTGTACAAAAATTCCAGTGAGTTTTGTTCTACAGCCCTGCATTCAACGTGCTGTAGACGGCAAACAGCAGCAGTTAAAAACGTCTTTTAATAAACTTGGTGAAGCTAGATGATGAGCATTTTGTGAAGCTAACAAACCATTTCGATACGTGCAGTGGTTAGCGAGATAGCTGAGTGCCCGAATGGAATGTAGATAATTACAATTTCAGCTTTATATATGTGACCCAGTCTGAGAAAACCGGTCTTATCGCCAATGTCAGCAGATTCGATTTTTCACCCAGGGCACACAGCTACATGAATAAACTATCTAATTCCACATTTAAAATCAGCTAGACTTGAGTGGTCTGGTTTTGCTGGCTGCTTTTCCCAAGCCCAGTGGCGATCCGTACGTGTGGTGTGGGACCTTAATGGAGCTCTGGTCAGCCTGGGAATGACTGTGTGTGGCTGTACAGCTCTGTGGTGTTGAATAAGTACCTCTGCTGTGGGTTTCCTTTCATTCTAGCCAGTTGTGAGACCTCGTTGGCTCAAAACTTGGCCTAATTCATCCCTTGGCCTTCCTATTCAATTTTTGAACACCATCTTGCCCACCTTCCAGGGCCCCCCCTCCCACCCAATCTGCAGCTCGCCTGATACAGTCAACCTCGGTTTAAAAACTATCTAAAATGGCAGGAAACTTAGTTGTTGGCTACTTGCACAGTGGATGCTCTGGAAGGTAAGGAATTGGTGTAAAACGTGTGAAAATTTGGTACAAATAGCTTCAACCATTGGCGAGCTACAACACACTAAATACTTAAAACCGGCATTTCTCGATACTTTTAAATAGGCGATAAGCCCGGTTTTGTCAGACTGGGTCACATATATAGATTATTAGCAAGAGTTCATAATATATATATATCAAGACACACGGTAGTGTGTCGTGCGGCCCAAGAAGCCGGCGCGTAACACCCGTGAGTATATTGACTGGAAGAAAGAAAACGCAATTTTCGCACCTCCGTAGCTCTGTGCTTCCTTTATGAAACAAGACGATTTTTGCTGTGGACATGCCCTCCAACTGCAGCACTCCACATTCCAAATTTGAGCGAAATCGCTTTGCGCGTTCCCGAGATATGCGACTTCAAAAATTGGCTCAGTTTCTTCGTTTTTTTTTTCTTCTTATTTTTCTTTTTCTTGTCGCACACTTACAAAAACTGCTATAAAACTCGAACGCCATATCCGATTGCCTTGAAATTTGGCACACAGAAGGAGGATATAAAGGCGCATCTCGGTACCAACTTTGGCTGGAATACGATAAACAGGCAAAGAGTTATGAGCGATTATTCACGAATAATAACACCAATATGTTGTCATGCCTACAGGGTAAACCGCGTATGGGAAGAAGCTGAAAATCGGTGGGTGAATAGGTTAACTATTGAACCTCAAACCTTTTGTGGTTTGAAAGAAATCGAGCTAAAAAACAGGAAGATACAACGAAAAAACCAACAGTATGTAACAATTATGCAATCGAGATTAGCTAATAAAAAAAACGACTGCTTGCCATGCCTACCAGATAAACCGCTTGGGGTAATGCTTTGAAAATCGTTGTACAGATGGAGTAATCATCTTAGAAAGGCTCATCAATGGTGTAGAAGAATCAGACTTAAAGCCACGGAGTTATAACACGAAATCCAACTTGGTGCAGCAAGTGCGAGATCGAGATACTCTAATAGAGCAGTCATCCTAATAGAGCTGTCACCCTGAAGAGAATTCAAGAGATCAGCTAGAAATAAGAAAACTGTATAGAGATCAGCTACACACAAGTCACCCTGTAGAGAGATCAGCTAGAAGAAGTTACCTTGTAGGGAGTTCATGCAACTATGGAAAGAGATAGTTCAACTAGAAAAAATCACCTTGTAGAGTTCAGCTACAAAGAAACCACCATGTAGAGAGTTCAGCTACAAACAAATCGCCCTGTGGAGAGATCAATAGAAGAAGTTACCTTGCAGAGAGTTCAGCTACAAAGAAACCATCATGTAGAGAGTTCAGCTACAAACAAATCTCCTTGTAGAGAGATCAGCTAGAAGAAGTTACCTTGTAGAGAGTTCAGCTTCAAACAAATCACCGTGTAGAAAGATCAGCTAGAAGAGGTCACCTTGTAGAGAGTTCAGTTACAAAGAAACCACCATGTACAGAGCTCAGCTACAAACTAGTCACCTTGTAGAGACATCAGCTAGAAGAAGTTACCTTGTAGAGAGTTCAGCTACAAAGAAACCATTCTTTAAAGAGCTCAGCTGCAAACAAATCACCTGTACAGAATTCAGCTACAAATAAATCACCCTGTAGAAAGATGAGCTAGAAAAAGTTACCTTGTAGAGAGTTCAGTTACAAAGAAACCACCATGCAGAGAATTCAGCTACAAACTAGTGACCCTGTAAAGACATCAGCTAGAAGAAGTTACCTTGAGAGAGTTCAGCTACAAAGAAACCATTATTTAAAGAGCTCAGCTGCAAACAAATCACCTATACAAAATTCAGCTACAAACAAATCACCATGTAGAGAGATCAGCTAGAAGAAGTTAATTTGTAGAGAGTTCAACTACAAAGAAACCATCATTTAGAGAGTTCAGCTACAAACAAATCTCCCTGTAGAGAGATCAGCTAGAAGAAGTTACCTTGTAGAGAGTTCAGCTACAAACAAATCACCCTGTGTTAGATCAGCTAGAAGAAGTCACCTTGTAGAAAGTTCAGTTACAAAGAAACCACCGTGTAGAGAGTTCAGCTACAAACTAGTCACCTTGTAGAGACATCAGCTAGAAAAGTTACCTTGTAGAGAGTTCAGCTACAAACAAACCATTCTGTTTAGAGCTCAGCTGCAAACAAATCACCTGTACAGAATTCAGCTACAAACAAATCACCCTGTAGAGAGGTCAGCTAGAAGAAATTATCTTGTACATAGTTCAGCTACAAAGAAACTACCAAGTAGAGAGTTCAGCTGCAAAGAAATCACCCTGTAGAAAATTCAGCCACAAACAAATTGCCCTGTAGAAAGATCAGTTAGAAGAAGTTACCTTTTAGAGAGTTCAGCTACGAAACCATTCTGTAAAGAGCTCAGCTGCAAACAAATCACCTGTACATAATTCAGCTACAAACAAATCACCCTGTAGAGAGATCAGCTAGAAGTAGTTACCTTGTAGATCGTTCAGCTACAAACAAATCACACTGTAGAGAGATCAGCTAGAAGAAGTTACCTTGTAGAGATTTCAGCTACAAAGAAACCACCATGTAGAGAGTTCAGCTGCAAAGAAATCACCCTGTAGAAAATGCAGCCACAAACAAATTTCCCTGTAGAAAGATCAGTTAGAAGAAGTTACCTTTTAGAGAGTTCAGCTACAAAGAAACCATCATGAAGAGAGTTCAGCTGCAAACAAATCTCCCTGTAGAGAGTTCAGTTAGAAGAAGTTACCTTGTAGAGAGTTCAGCTACAAAGAAACCATTCTGTAAAGAGCTCAGCTGCAAACAAATCACCTGTACAGAATTCAGCTGCAAACAAATCACCCTGTAGAGAGATCAGCTAGAAGAAGTTACCTTGTAGATAGTTCAGCTACAAACAAATCTCCCTGTAGAGAGATCAGCTAGAAGAAATTACCTTGTAGAGAGTTCAGCTGCAAAGAAATCACCACTGCCCAAATTTCAAGGCAATAGCTCTCTTCAATCTGAAGTTATCAATTGTCAAAGTTGGCAAATTGGATGTGTGTGGAAGGCCCCTTTTCGCAAATCCGGTCACATATGTATTATATATATAATTTGTACATTTACAGATAAAATATTTAAAGTACATGTACTTCATCTTTTCTTCTTCCTGTAGTAAAGAAATAAAACATAGGTTAAAAAAGTCCCAAAGCTGGCCATAGGCCGGCTTTGGGGTATACAAATACAAAAAGAAATGAAATCTAATCCAAAACAGCCAAGCTGTTAAAAAAGTGTGCGGCCCTCAGAAAGGCTATGGTGAAAAAAGATGTGAAATCCAAGGTGGCGGCCAAGAAATGGCTGTGATGGTAGGTTAATGGTAAAAATTTTAATAATGACAATTCAGGTCAATTTTGTGAAGCGGCACAAAAATTCACCTGAATTGTCGTTATTAAAATTTTTACCATTAACCTACCATCACAGCCATTTCTTGGCCACCACCTTGGATTTCACATCTTTTTTCACCATAGCCTTTCTGAGGGCCGCACACTTTTTTTACAGCTTGGCTGTTTTGGATTAGATATATATATACTGAGGAGAGTATTCTACTCTCATATACCCCTGTAGAAGGGCATATCATGAAGTTATGATGTAGCTTTTCTGAGTTCGCCCATTTTCTTTGTATAATTAATGATGTAATTAGTTGAACATGGTATCGATTGAACACGTGCCTAACAACAGTGCTAGCAACCAAATTAACTCCAGCTCTAAACATTTCTCACCAAACTACAATCGTTCCTTCACGGGTTAAGTCTGTTTTGTAGGAGTTTCTTGCTAGGCCATTTGCAAATACAGTTATTCTGAGCGTCATGAGTGTGACATAGTGCTAACAATTCTTGCACTTTTACGGCTGCTTGTACGTCACGAACCACAACATCTTGTCATTACGCCATAACTTCTTGATACGTCTTCTACAGGGGTATATGAGAGTAGGATACTCTCCTCTGTGTGTATAATTATATATATTATAATGTACCACTTTCACACCTCAGATCAAAGGAAAGCCAGTGCATATATACCACATATTGCACTGACTCAAAATGTTAACAAGATATACGCACTGCCTTAATGAGATACTGTATAGCAGGAATGATTTACGGACGAAAACATTCGTGAATGATCTGTTTCCCCGTTCGCGAGAAAGCGTTCGCGATTCATTGCTTAAAGTAATTGGGCACGCGCCCACAATGAATTAATCTTTTTTTCTATGAATAGGGAACGCTCGACTATATGGCTGACTCTGACATGTTGCATACTATGCATACTAGTAGCCATGCATGATTGCTGTTTTGCTGGAGAAGTAAGTATTCATGCTAATGAGTGCGGACGATAGGCACACCTATAGCCTTGGGGGCGGTACTAAAACCAAGGCTAAGACATGCCATTCCAGCACAGTGAAAATTGCTGGGCTGCAATTATATTTGCCCCATTTAGTAGCACTGATTTTTCCACTGTCACTGAAGTTTGCATCTGTCTGTTTGAATCACACGCCATGGTCCTGTGCCTCACTGGCTGTACCATCACGCATATATAGCAGTTTAGTGAGTAGCTACCCGTTTATGCTCTCATTACATGAATGCTGCATCAACTGGCCCAATAAAAGAACTTTTTTAATTGTAGGAAAACATTTGCGAATGCACCTAAAATCGCAAAATTCGTGCATGTTTTCTTCCGTGAATCATTCCCTTTATACTCACTGCTACAGTGCGCATATCTCGTTAAACACTGCCTTAACGAGACGTACACACTGCTACAGTGCGTGTATCTCGTTAACTTGAGATATTGCACACCTAATAGGAGTGCACACTATATCCAGAAATCATCAGATTTCTTTGATGCTATACTGTTATATATACCGATTTTCAGCTCATTGCTCTAAGCGGTTTTCCTGGTAGGCATGAAAACTAATAGTTTTTTATTCATAAAAATAGATCGCATAACTGTGACACAGGTTGGGTTTTGTGTCGTATCTTTATCTCAAATCTTTTCAAACCACAAAAAGGCGCTCCTACAATGGTTACTCCATCTACATAGCGATTTTCAGCTCATTCCTTCTAGGGGTTTACCCTGTGGGTGTGACAGACCTTCGACTTTATTTTACACGAATAATCAGTCATAACTCCATGAATATTCATCAGATTTCTACCAAAGTTGATACTGAGATCCACCTTAATGAGCCCTTTAAGTGTGCCAAATTTCAGCCAGATTGGAGCACACATTCGTGTTCTATGGCGGATTTTGTAAAGTGTGCAAAATGAAGAAGAAAAAAACCAAGAAATTAAAACAAAATTTTGGTCACTTGTATCTCGGAACTGTCTGGAGCGATTTTCTTCAAATTTGGTATGTAGACTTCCCTACCTGGCTGGCACCTCTGTAGCAAATTTGGTTCCAATCGGATCAGGGGTCACAGAGCTACATAGATGTGAAAATCGCATTTTCTTTCCCTATACCAAGTAAGTATATTCCCTCATAGTGACCATCATCTCTTTATTTTACTACTTTTTATTGCTGGAGTGCTACATGAAAACTTTTTATTGAACTACTTTATTAACTACTGTATGTGCAGAAATTTTTGCAATATAACTATTTCACGAGTTGCAAACCAAAACCCAATTTTATTTTCAGTTCCATGCCAATACTGGATTGTTCATGATTTTATTTTTACGTCACGTACCTCAATTTTATTGGGTGCAGAGTTGTCTTGTATTTGAACTCAATGTTACACTGACTACAAGATGGATTTAATTCATAACTTTAAACCAGCACATCTAGCTAGTCCTGGAAAAGACACTTTGCAAAGTAGCGTGTCGCAGTTGATGAGAGCTGAAAGCAATCTCAAGCACCAGCTATGTCGAGGTTTTGAAGCACTACTGGCCTACCACAATAGGGTGTTTTCATCTCACAATTCACCATCTCTCTGACTGGGGGATTCCATATATATGGTAGTCCATGAATGCAGCTACTGATAGTTCATTGTCAAAGTCATTGCACATTATGAAGTTTTATTTTCACAGTTGCTGTGTTAACCATGAAATCCATGAAAATTATATACTGTGAAAATATCCGTGTACGGTAAGCACAGCTATAAAATTAATTTATAAATAAAGTAAAGGTCCAAGCAATGAAAAGTAGTGAAACAAGAGGTGGATTGTGGTATTACAGCATAGCATAGCTTGGTGGGTAAGTCTCTACATTGGGATTGATTGTTATAACATGCCAATGTAGGGATTTTTCCACCGAGCTATGCTGTAATACCATCATTCATCTCTTGTTTCACTACCTTTTATTGCTTGGATCCCTACGTTACTTTTATATTAATAATTTTACTAGTTTGCCCTTTGTTATAGCATGCAACTATACACGTGTGACTGTTCTATTACTGTGACTACTGTATTAGAGTATTTTGAATTAGCCTTTCACCTACCAGGGTGTGTGTCACCATTTCATTGCATTGTGCTAGCATTATGAATACAGCTAGACCAATAATAATGAGGTGTTTTATCATGCTGAATTGTTAAGAGGCGTGGTGGTCTTGGCACTTGATTGTTGTTAATCAACCAAGATCGCATTAATAGGTATCTGCCGAGCGTAAGCACTTCAATAAATTTGCGGCATCTAAATGTGCTGCTCAAGGAGAGTGTTGATAGGAAAAATTAATGTCTCAATATTATTTCATTACATGGGAGAAGAAAAAAGAGTAGCCTGATTGAGGATAAAAGGAAAGACAAGGCACAGAGGGCACACACTTATCAGAACCCAAAAGGCACATCCCACTGGTGAGTTTGTTACTGTAGCATAAGTGGTGGCTGTACACTGCTTCCTTTGGCCACCAGATTTGCAACTGTGGTCAGGCAGGCAGGCAGGCAGGCAGATGAAAATTCAAGTGTCGGTGATATTTCAAAATTCTATATCCAGCTGTCTCTAAGTGTTTTCTTGTTTTTGATGTTAGATGGTCTAATAAAGGTGATTTTCATTGTGTAAGTTGTTTCTGATTTCAAAGGTGGCATTTTGGGTGGTGCGTGTCATTTTTGGGAGGGATCCCTACTTAACATGTGTTGCTGTGACTACTGTATTAAAGTATCTCAATCTCACTACTCATCTACACAGTAAGGGAAGTGGTACAAATACCTCGGTATATAGATCACCAAACAGCATGACCTTAGCACTGATTAATAGAAGCGGGTGGCATGTTCTGATCATTTAAGGAGCTGTGGTCCATTACAATCATTTTATAAGCCCAGCTTAACTCTTACCCAATACTATTAGCTATACAACGGTCCGTTAAATGCCTCAAATAATATCTTGGCATATAAATACGCTCCTTCTAGAGTGTCAGTATGGAATATCAATGCCTTGGTAAGGTTTTTTGGCATGAACGTCAATAGAAGATAAAATGAATGGCAAGAGAGTAAATTTTTATCAGAGTCACAAAAGGCACATCTGAGTTTGGTATTGTGGCATAAACTAATGCACATGCACTGCTTTGTTTGGCCTCTAGCCTTGCAACTGCAAGCTGGCAGACCAAAATTCAGGTTTTGATGATAAATCAATATTCAGCTGTAGCTGCCTGTGTTTTCTTGTTTTTAACGTTGTGTTTGATGTTATCTCGTATCATATTTCTATGATGGTTTTTAGATGCAGAATTTTTGGTGCCACCCATTGCTTTAGGGGGAGCTTTACTAAACAGTACTATCATCCTGGTTGACTGAGTAAATTTTCTCTATATCAGTACCTTCAATTGCTGTAAAAGTAGGAATCAATTTACATCAACAATAGAAGATGAGTTTTGGATGTCAAGTAACTATGAGCTAAACATTCAGCTTTAAGATGTATGTCCAAATATATAATGTATAAGATCAATAGTGACTAAAAATTACCAGATTGATTTTAACCCACGACTTCTTGAACACTAGCCAGATACTCTACTAGTTAAACACTTTGTGCTAGTGGAAAGGAGCAAAATATTCAGCTTATATAGTTTCACAACTTTTTTGTTCTTTCATCCCTAATCACATAGTGATTTAGTTTTGCCGTATATGTTTGTTCCAATAGTAGAGAATGCAATTAATCCCAAATCACATGGTTTGTTTTTGTAATTGCACTTATAACCTGGAATTCCATCTACAACTGATGTTACCATTCCCTGTTACATAGCAACAGTATGGTTGCTTTTGTTGTTGTTTAGCAACCCTTAAACGCACATAAGCCTATATATTATAGGCAAATAGGCATGGTTGTAAACAAAATGCTATAACTTTTGAAGCATACCTCCTATGGCTACGCAATTTATTTCATTCTACTCGTAATGTAATAAGCGTTACAATGATACCTAGGGCTTTCACTTTTGTGCTAAAGCATGATGCCAGAACTCACTGTGCAATTGACTTTCCGTTAAATAAACATGCAAAACTTTTATATACCTTTATAAAATTACCCTTAACTTGATGGCGGTTGTTCCAATCGACTTCCAATAAAGTTTGTTCGCTTCACCATTACATTTCGCGTTAGGCCATACAAAGCTCATGTGATTAAACCCACAATCGAAGTTAAACACATGGCGAGAAGCTTGATTGATGGATAACACTAATCCCCATTGTTCTTTGCTTCACAACAAGTGAGTCTCCACTGTTACAGTGTTTATTTAACTTTCCCCAATAGCCCAGCGAATAGACTTTTGATCAATATGGAGTTTTAGGCTAAAGAAGTTGAACTACCCCACCTAATGTTGCCATGTATGCATGAAATGTGTAAGCACGCATTCCCCAAAAGTTTCATGCGCATTTAAGGGTTCGCAACAGTAACTGTTGCTAAGACAAATATCACTTTGGTGCAATAACAATGGGTGTTAAGTGTGATTAGCTATTTGCAGAGGTTATTTTTTGAATTTTTGTTGCTTAGTAACTAATTAGCATGAAGAGTGGTCACTATGATTAGTAGGCAATCACCGAGGGGTCCGTCACTGGCAGGAATATCGTCGAACATCAGAACTGAAATATGGAATATGGAATATATTCAAATCATATTTCCGTATATGTACGTGTATTTTTGTATATTGTTCTTATCACGTGATATAAAATTACATCATTTAATTATCTGCGGCGGGCGTCAATTATATCAAACTTCTTGTTCTCCTCAAGGTTATTCCACTGCTTGATGGTTCGCGGAAAGTAGCTGTAGCTCTGTTGGTAAGCAGTTGTTTTGGCTGGAGGGGTTATACTTACATTCGTCTTGGCCAGCTCAGTTACTGATTGAGTCTATATAAAATGGCCCGCTCCTCGCTGCATGGCTCCATTGCAACATGCCGGCTAACCATCATTGCTCGTACTGCGTAATCCTCGGCGTAATCGTCCCAACTGTGTGAAAAGCACTTCATTTGATATGAACCAGTAGCCTAAATAAATAATACATGTATGGAATGTAGAGGAATATTCAGGAATATTGAGGAATCCAATTGAATTATGGAATATGCAAGAATATCGCGAATATTTGAAATATAATCTGAAATATGCAGGAATATGGAATATCATGGAATACAATGCCCATATTCCGAATATCGTCGATGATTTCGCTAGTGACGGACCCCTCGGCAATCACACACATTTTCGTGCAATTTGAAAATAATTTTTTTGCAATAGCACTTGGGTTTGCCTCGTGCAATTTTGACTACTATTACTTTTACAATGATTCCATAATTGCACTCAAATATGTGTGATTACCTATACTAATACCATACCTGTTTCACTGCCCGTACAAAAGTCTCAATAGTAGCAGTGAAATTTATCCCGTATTTCACTGACAGCAGTGAAAAAGTTGTAATTGCAATTTCATTGGCTAGAATTTATGTTAACAATGTAGCGCCAATTAGTGTCGACGCGTGTTTAGTACATAGTGACAAATTGCGTACATGGCAACGCTAATGCACAGCATGCGCATATGCAGCGAGTATGGTATTAACTGGGAATAGCATGGGTAGCAGTGAAATTTGGGATAAATACCACTCTTGTTGTATTGGAAATGGTAAATTTCACTCGGCTTCGCCTCGTGAAATTTATCCCCATTTCCAATACAACACTCGTGATATTTATCCCAAATTTCACTGCTACCCATGCTATTACTAGTACTAATCCCTTCCTAATTTTTCCTTCTGCTTGTTTGTTTACTGAATGAAGAACAGTATGAGAAGCGTGTCTGCAATTGATCCAGTTGCTGCAGAAAATACAGACAAAAAGCATGATATAACACAGCCACAGGGAAGTTGTATTGTGCTATCACGAATTGACACCTTGTGTTGTCAGCGAAAAGACCTATAACTGGGAGGAAAAAAGATGTGTATAATTCTTTTGTACATACTCCGGTTGGTCCAAATGCACATCATGGGACAAAGCAATGTTGAACAGTGAAGAAATCAAGCCAGTAGCCTTATCCATTATGGAGTTATGCTTGGCTGGAGGCATCAGTTAGTCAGTCGATTAGTTAGTCAGAGAAAATTAGTAAGTTAGTCAGAGAAAATTAGTAAGTTAGTCAGTCGATCAGCATAAAATTCTGCTAAATAGAAAACTTTAGAATTTTATAGAAATTTCAAAGGTTTAGGGTTGCTCTGAATATGTTTACAGATTTGGCTATGCCTAAACAATACTGGTTAGCAAACTAAAGGTGGGACTAATTTTGGGTGATATTGTTGTGCAAGGAATCCCAAACCACCATGATCACTGCTAATGTACTGTATGATATCAACAGAAGCCTTTGGTAGAGTGATAATTTGCAAATTGTAGTTTAGAACCCACAACTATAATTAGCTACTATGACATGCACGTGACTACATTATCAGTTTTGTGATGAGATTGGAAACAGTGAATAATAAGTTAGTGAAAACCATGCATGCGCAGTTTCTTCTGGTTACAGACCAAAGGCACAGAAGCAGCCAATCAGTTTCAGAATACACTTGAGATGGAGAAAGCAAAACAACTGATAAGCAATATAAAGTAAGGAAGAAAGAGACAGAGAAGAAATGCTCACAAGCTGAGGGTTTGGAATGCTATGGAATTGAAATACTCACAAGCTGAAGGTTTAGCGCAAAGAGTGACACAAGTACAAGAAGAAGTATATAGATTGCTTGCAGCCCACTCACTCTATCTAGTATCTGGTCAAAGCCTTCTCCTGAAGTTCCTGTAAACTCTAGATTCTTGCATCCGTACTAAGATGGCAAGAATTTTGGGATACGTTTGGAGCATCAATTGATAAGGGTAGGTATTCCTCTATGGATAAGATGAATTACTTAAAGTCAAGGATTAAATGCCTTCTCTGGCTATCAGTTGTCAAATGGTAATCATGAAATGTTAGTCAATGTTTTAAAACACTCAATAATGACCAAAGCCGCCATATGGCAGCATGGCATAACTCACCTATAAAATTTCACTTCGGTATAATGCATTTCATAGCAAGATATGCTAGTACCATGCCCATGAGGTCCTGTTTCTGGGCTAGTACACATTTGTTACGTAATAGTGCAAAGTATAACCTTTCATATAAATAGGTAAGTGAAATTGTTCAAGTTGAAAGTACTATTTAATAATAAAGAAAGTGTTATACATCAATGGAAACAGATAAAGTCAACAGTTGGCTGTTTTATCCAGGACCTGGCCTGGTGGACATGAGTGCATATGATTATGTAGGGTCTGCAATCTATCCCATTTCATTCACATTTTAACAAATGTGTACTAGATCCCATTCATTGGCTCTTGCCACACCATCTTCCACTATCAATGCATATCTCTATTCATTTTTTCCATTCTTTTGGAATTCAGTACCTGCATAAGTTTTACAAATGACCAAATCAGTCCCTTTCCAGTTGGTACTTCATTGTTTTCTGTTTATTAACTAACTGACTTCACTTGTTCTTGTATAGGTATTGTTGTGTGTCATGTTTCTGTTATAATTTTATTTATGGTTGTTATTTTTATACTTACACCTGTATGTACAGTGGAACCTCAGTTATCCGGACCCCACTTATCTGGATTCTCAGTTAACCGAACCACGGAAATGACTGCTCTATTAGAGTAGTGACTGTTCTATTAGAGTAATTGAAAATACTGATATTTAAAAAAATTTTCGTCATGCTATTTTAAGGTTATTTATACACAGTTTCAGAGATACGGACTTTTCAGACTTATGGACCACCCCTGGTCCCAAGGGGTTCGGATAACTGAGGTTCCACTGTATGTCTCTCTGTAAGGGGGAGCATGTTTTCAGGCTTTCCCTTATCTGTAACCCTTGTCTTTTCAGGCCCATACCCAGGGGGGGTCAAAGGGTTCAGTATTTTACAGTAGCACTTTTTACTTTTATTGAAAACAATCATTTCAACTAATATCTGCATTCTAGCATTCATTATGTTCTTTCCGTGGCTTTGTTAACGTGCCAGCTGAATGGCATGTGACATCCTGTTATCCATAGCACTTCAAGGTTATCTGTGTAAATGAAAACCACTTGAAACCAAACCTGGACATTTTTTAGAATCTAGAGTCGATTGAAATCAAGGACTCACCTTTAACCTCTGATAATGATCAGGCTTAAGAGATCTTCAATAATACAGTCAAGTGTGAAAATGGTAGATACCTAGTGTCCTGACCGTGCTGATTAGATTTCGTATACACTTCATTGCAAAGGTAGCTGATGTGCAGAAGGCATTTAAATATAGGCCTGAAATGCAGAGACAAAGTCACACAATTCTTCTGGCTGAAGGATCCGAAGAATGCTACTATAGAGGGAAAGTGTATCAGTATTGCAGAGTATTGTTCGGAATTATCTCTAGCCTGTTTCTTCTGGTAGCTACAATCAATCATCACCTCCAACAGAGTGATAAGCCAATTGCAAAGGAAAATTTATATGTGAACAATCTTATCACATGCATCAACATCCTCAGTGAAGCTGAATTTGCTTACAGGGAAGCCAAGAGTCTGTTTTCAGGTGCTGCTATGAACATCAGAGAGTGGACTCAACAATTTATGAGTCTTCTTCCACCTGAGGACAGAATTACAAACTGTGAACAGAAGGTATACTAGGAAAAACTGGAATTTGAGTGATGAACTGTCATTATCTAAACCATCAGCCAGTGGGCATCCACAAAATGTGAAGCACTACAAGCCATTGCATTGGTGTTTGATCCACTAGGTTTTTTACTCCTGCTTTTCTAGAAACATCTCAAATGTTTTCCCACGTACCAAATTCCCAGACATCTTGGTATTGGCAAAGAAGAAATACTGATGATCTGATCTGTTTCTGTGATGCCTCTATAAGGTTTATGCTACAGTAATTTATCTTCACCAGTCACTAAGTGACACATACAAGACTGACCTCATTTTTCCAAGACACACTTAGCTTCAGAGAATATAACCATGTCAACGCTAGAGTTGTTGGTTCTTATTGGTGTACAAACACTGAAATTTGTCGTGCAGGTAGCCTACAAAATTATTTTTACTGACTCACTGTATGTACTACACTGGCTGCAAAGTAAGAAACCATTGTTACCCTTGTTGAAGGAAATCAAGATGCTTAATGGTGTAGCCTGCCTTCAGAACAGAATTCAACAGACTTGATCACCAGAAGAAAGCCACCTGAAGAGTTATTGTCTGTGTGGAGGAATGATCCATCTTGGTTAAGTCAACTTAACCAGCAATAGCCAAATTCCAAGGTACTGCATTGCTGACACGTGGTATTGTGTATGCATGGTGATATACCCGGCCAGCTAATACCTTCTTGAAATAGCTCCTTATGTGCAGTTTATTCCTTACATTAACTTTTTAAAAGGGGTTTAAACATCACAGTACAATTCTCAGCAATGAAAAGAAATACATTCTTCACTTTTCAAGCTACTGAGAGTTACAGCATGTATCCTGAGATTCGTTGACAATTTAAAGAAGTGACATAACAGGGCCATTATCAGCTACAGGACTGCAAATTGCAAGGCTACTGTGGGAGAAACATCCAAAGGAAGTCCTACTCCAATGTCATTTACAAGGTAGGAAAAGCAACATAAAGCCTTGACTGGATACAAATGATATACTCAGCTGCCATGGAAGGTTTGGGAATGCAGAAATGACACAAGAGACCAAATTCCAAAAGCTTTTGCTGAAAGCTAAATATTTGCATGTTTGGTGATTGAAGACAGACACAAGAGAGAACTGGTTGAAGACATGTCAGCAGATGAGTTCTTGTTCATGTCAATTTATTTCAAGACAAGGAACACCTCAGTTGATTATTTCAGACAATCAACAGCAGTTTAAGTGTGCAAGCACAACTCTTCACAAGGCATGGAGTGATGTAGTGACAGAATACTACTAAGTATTACATTCAGTGGAAGTTTATTGTTGAGTTAGCTCAGAGAGTTTTATTAACAACTGGTGGGGCTGACAAAGCACACTCTCAGGAAAACCATTAGCTCTTTAACACAGAGACAGTTGTCCCAGTATCAACAGAGGTTGAAGCAGTTATTAATTCTCATCCACTGGTTTATGTACACAATGGTATCAACTCAACTATAGTACTTACACGCTCGCATTTTCTGCCACTTCACTCATTGTCATTCCTGACCATACTGGAGAAATTGATCTGGAATTTGATGTTACAAAGACAACTTTTTCACAGCAACTGTTAGAAATTTGGAAGCATAGGCAGAAATGTTTTAAACCTATTTTAGATTCTTTGAAGAAAGGAATATTTTCAAGTTACGAGAACACAACTGTTTTACCCCAGTTATAGAACACTTATTATATATGTGTGGGTGGTACAAGTAAAATATCATTTCCTTTGAAAAAAATGCAGCTTAATATTTTGCATTTTGATGTCATCATTATCACATCATTGTTATGACTTCACAAAATAATTCATTATATTAATGTGACATTTATCTCATACTCAATTATGTAAAATAAGATTTAAAATGCAGCAATAATACTTGGATTTTACTTGAACCACTCATACATATTTATAAGTATGTTATTAAAGCAATGCCACGTGTGTGTATGGAAAATATAGCATGAGGGGGCGTGTAAAAGGGCTTTGCCAAGTGCTGTATTTGCCTTGAGACACCCTTCAAGTGCTGTATATTTCGTACACACAAGCATAGGTGGTGCTTTAAGTGTTATATTGTACTTCTTTGTCATCTGGCTTGGAGCAATTTCCTCTAATACTCAAACTGCTGAGATTTTTGGTGATCACGATACCAGTAAGTGTTTATATAATCTATTTCTAGTTGTAAAATGAACTAGTAGGATTAATTAAGCTACTATTAACGATTTACAATGTTATGCATGTGATCAATTTTGCTGTCTCGTGTTTAAATAGCTTCATGATCAGTAAGTGTTTATACAATCTATTTCTAGCCATAAAACAAGCTGGTAGGATTAGTTTGGCTGGTTTTAACGATTTGCTGTGTCACACATGTGAAGTTGTTTTTTTAACATTCCTTAAATAAATTCTCCACATAGCTGTACGGGTAAGTAGAATTCGAGGAAAACGGGAACGGGAACAGAAAGTAGAAACGGGAACGACCCACGAAAAATGTCTTATTAAGGTCATCAAAGATCATCATGCATTATTATACAGGTTGGATTTTGTAGTACAATGTTTCTTTGCAGCATTGTTTGTATCGAGTTTTTATCCTTCTACTAAAACGATCGAAATGCTCTAATAGAGCAGTCAACTGCTTTAAAAGACTCTAATAGAGCAGTCAGGAATGTTTTGTTAGCTACTCCACCAGGGACCCACATTGATGGCCTGTGGACTGATGGGCTATGGTTGTCATAGGTAAGGTATATAGACCAGCTAAGATATCAATATTGAAAGTTAGCTACTCCCTTGAACCATAAAATTTAAACCATAATAAGGATTTTAATTAGCTGATAGTGCCTGCATATAGATGTGGGATATGTAACTTATTCCTGCAACCTCAGGGTTAAGTCACATGATGGGTATGTGGTAGCTGGAGTGTCTGTATAGGTGCATGGCTCCAATGAGACTAAGGACAATATATGAGCAGTGATGCATGCATGGGACTCCTCCTGGAGCCACTTCACTTGACAAGCATACTGGTGCTGATGTATACTCCCATCATGACTTCTAAATTATCTGGAAGCAGTAGGTACAGTTTTCAAACCCTATAATAGGCACTGTCAGTTAAATAGAGCACTCAGCAAATATTTTCAATTTAATAGTGTTTAATACTTTAAATGTTACATGGTTTCAAAGAAGTAGCTAACTTTAAATATTGATGATTTAGCTAGTCTATATACCTAATCTATGACAGCTATAGCCTATTAATTCAATGTGGGTCCCTGGTGAGAGTTAACAAAACATTCTTGACTGCTCTATTAGAGTATTTTAATGCAGGTGACTGCTCTATTAGAGTGTTTCGATCATTTCACCAAAAGGATACAAACAATGCTGCAAAGAAACATTGTGCTGTAAAATCCACCTGTCCACCCTTTATCAGGAATTTTCCATAGGTAATTCCCCGTTTCCACTTTTCGTTCTGATCCCGTTCTCGTTTTCCTTGGATTCTACTTACCCCAACTATACTATATTTGTCCTAGTGTTCAGTATTTGCCCAATTAAGTGGATAACTGTATTGTATTTGCCCAAGTGTTGTGTATTAGCCCAATTAAGTGTAAAATTAGCTGCATAACTTCTGTATGACGCATACAGTACAGTTATGCAGCTGCTGTAGCAACTTTCTGTAATCCTGTGGCATTATAATGCCAGGATGATTCTTTGCCAGTATGCTCTCTCACCTCAGAGGATGGTTTAAGTAATGTAATGCTTGTTTGCCAGTACAGTAAGCTAGTCTAGGCAGTTTAGTTGTAACTTTAGTTTTTTTAGTTAGTTTTTTTGTTTTTAAAGGGAAGGACACATGGAATTTTAAAATTCTTTGTTATTATTTTCATTACTGTATTGATTTAATACCCTTATATATGGTTGTACATTTGAAATTTAATTTACTGTATGATTTATTAATGAAATACACAATCAAAAATGCTTCTGGAGTAATCATACATTTGAATGCATCATAAGTTGCTGACGTCAGAAGGGGAACGCTGCATCAATATACCGGCATTCCATGGAAGAATCAGATCTTATTAGTAATTGATTCAGTCAACTATTAGAGTGAACTTCATTTATCAAATAGGTATAGAAAGACTTTGTTATGGATACTTCCAAGACATCAACAGATTCCTGCTGTACTACTCCTGGCTCAAAATGTTCAATTGATTCCCAAGATATTTCCAATGAATATAGCAATGTTTCCAGTTTGGTCTCTAGCAATGAAATGAGTATTTTCAGCAAGGAGATCTAGACACCGATAGCACTACATAGTATATATATTCAATTCATGTAAATCATTTTTTTTGTCCATTACAGTATAATTCATTTAAGCATTACATGGATGTAACTATGTAATAACATATATAATAATATTACAGTTTAGGGTACTTAAAGAGGCAATGCGTTGTGAACTGTTTATATGTGAAGCTATTCAAGTTTATGATGTAATCATAAACAAATTGCATCATTGTTATGGATCACGTATGCTATTAAAGTGACGGTCTTTATATATTTGTCCTTGTATGATGATTTTAAGCCAGGTGAGCTAGCTTAGAATTCCCCCTGGGCTGTATAACATTGTATCAAAGCTGATACATGATGGTAGAGGGTGTGATTATCTTGTTCGAGACAAAGCACTTCGCTTCATACAATAACATTGCTGTTACAACCCGCCTGGTTGTGATATGTGAACACAAGTTGCTGTGTAGTGTCAATTACTCCCCAGCTGCTTGTTTATTCCTTTTACAGCAATAGAATCAAATCTGGATAGTTTTAAGATTGTTCTCCCATCCGCTGACACACACGTGATTTATTTTATTGTACACAAAATAATCATGTGTTTCTGCAATCTTCAATGACTTCCCAACAAAACAAATTTACGATGCATTGCCCCTTTACAGCCTGCATATGTTTCTGAAGGAAAGGTGTGTCTTATTTTATCCACAGCACAACTTGGAAGTACTATTCTTACTAACTTTCCCAGCCAACCCCAGCGCCAGTGAGTCAACTGATAGTAGCTTGTGAATCGGTACTGCCTGCACATTAAATTAAAAGGTTCAGTGGGAATGTTCTAGCTATATCAGTGTAACGTACTCATGAATGGATTCTTTATACTTTCCATATTGTTGTCTATTGATAATGATTATATAGTCTGCAGGACCCACTAGTTTAAATAAACTGCATCAAATCCTTCACCTTCAGTGATACACGGAGCAACAATTTCTTTCATCTTGGCTACCACTTCATCAATGGAGCAACAGCATATACAATCTCTTCTAGTGGGTATCATTTTATAATTGTCACAGTGACACCTGTATTATTAGCTAACAAGTAGTGGTAGAAGAGTCATACCAGCTCATATCATTGGGCAATTTCCCAAGTAGCTCTTCATCAGATGATAATTCATCCTCAGTTGGTCTGTATAGCTAGCGTTAACATCTATTGGCTCGAACTGGCAAGGTTCAAGAGAGGTTCCAATCGACTTTTGTGCTGTTGTATTGCAGTTGCTTTGTCTGGTCACTAAAAAGCAGAGCATAGGGGTTTAGGATCTTCATCTTACAGATCGCTTCTTCCTGTGTTGCATTGTTCAATGGTTTCTTGTAGCTATTCAACATAGCCTACGTACATATCATCAACCATATGAACTAAATCAAATAAACCTTATTTCTTTTACCATATGTAGCTTTCACATGAACTTTGTGTACAAGATAACCACCACCCTTATACTTAGGTTGTATGACATCATATCGTTCCACACCTTGCTTTGTCACTGCTTAAGGATGGTGACTGTTTCCATTAAATGCAATACTGCTAGCTTTAACCTGCAATGATAATTACTGTATGTAAAAGCAACTTTATGTCTGCAAGTTAGGTCACACAATTATGATTAAAGGTGCAAATAGTTAGCTCATAATAGTGAAATTAACACACCAATCATTACATTAACACTAAATTGAATGAATAGAATGAAGCCAAGTGACTAATAGGTTACCTGCTTTTCATCCCCTTGTAAGAAAAAGCAACTGCCTTTGGTGCAAAGTTAATCACAACATTGTGAAATGACTCCAAACAAGATGTCTGGTGAGCACCAGAAAGGTGGGTCGTATTCTTCAAGTGTGTTGAATTGGTCAGAAGAGATGTTAGCTTCTCACTTGCTTTTGTGTCTATTTAATAGTATACATGCTCATCCATATCACTATACATACACTGTGGATATGTCCTACTTATGTCTTTTAAACCACTTTTCTTCCTATCTCGGCGTCTTAATCTACCATGAGAACACTTTGGAAATTTTGTACTGTGCCTCCTATGAACATCATGCACATGGTTGTCCAGTGACAACCATTTGGCTTGCACAAGTTCACTGTCATCATCAGGTGTTGTAAACACACACCAATAGAGATGGTTGATGATACTCTTCTGCCTAATTCACTAATCAATTCACAATCCTTTTGTTTGCCAAATTTCTCTAATTTTCTAGATATATTTACCAGTTCTGATTATTGCAACAGGTACCACACAAGTATGTACCTTTTGCTACATGCCATGTATCAAAATAGTGGTTGATGTGTGGGTGTGCTTCACATATCCATTTGTTGATCTGCTTATGCCTGTCTGTGACAAGTACATCAATTGCAAGGTTATGGCCTTGAAGAAAGTCCATGCTGCGATGGAGGCTCTCCTTCTCCATATGGTAGCTTCATTGCTCTGTTGTAAATCATTTAATTTACAGTTAGTATACACTACATATTTCACCATATGCTGTACCTGAACAAGCTGTATATCCACCATTTTATTAAGATTCAATTCGAGCATGAAATATGATCCATACTTGGCACTGTGTCCAGGGCTATCAGATCTTCCATCACCACCAATTACCAAGCGTTGCTGTTTCTCTTTCAGTTTGCTAAGGAGTAGAAATTGGCCCAAATAGCACAAATGGCATGGTAAAGGTATTTTTTCTGATGTCTAAAATACATTTTTCTACTTATTGTAGCACAGTGAAGGGTCTTAAATGCTCTGAGTGCCTTAGCTGGTAAGGAGCCAGTGAACAGAATAGCAGCAGATGTCAGAAGATTCCCAGCTGGGATGTTACTATACTAGACATATTAAAAATTTAAAATAAGAAATAGGGATCGCTAAAAAAAGCTACGAAACAAGAAGGGATCGCTGGGGTGGTAATGTAAACCACAAATCCCTATTTTGACTCTCTGTCATAAATCATTATTTACATGCTCTGTCATTTTGAAGTGAGTCAAAATAGGGATTTGTGGTTTACATTACCACCCCAGCGATCCCTTCTTGTTTCGTGGATTTTTTTAGCGATCCCTATTTCTTATTTTAAATTTTTAATATGTCTAGTTTGTGTACTTTTTTCCAAATCCATTTATGGATTATAAGTTAATTGGCACATTATAGTGTAGCCTAAGCTAACAGAGATTCCTCAGTTTAAAAGGTCAACTCATTAACTAGATATCTTAATGCAATATTATTTTGTAATCTATGATAAAGACTGTATTTTCATTCTGATTTGTACACGCACAAAATAATAAGGTAGGATATATTAATTCCTAGTCTACTCAGTGTTTCAGCCACCATCATCACACTTTGTGCCATTGCTGAAAACACACTGCTATACAAGCTAGCTACCTGTCAGAAGAATTACTGATTGTGCACCTATCATACAGGAGACAGTGTTGATGACGGCACAGGAGACTTGAAGAAGAACAAGATGTCTTAGGTGTTTATTTTAACAGAAGGAAAAGAATAAAACTCTATGATACAAGTTATAAGAATGATAACTGTTAGTGTTATAATTCCTGTAGAGTCCATTTTTAAAAAAAAGAGAAGAACGATGCGTACATCAAGCATGTGGATTATAGGTATAGAGTTGTCTAGCAGAATAGGTAGTGAAGAGATAGCTATACATTGTAGCTGTAGTGCTATTATTGTAGTGATGACGCTTACAACACCTTTGTATAAATGTACGAGTTGCATGTATGAACATGCAAGGCTGCATGTAGCAGCAACCGTGTGAGTTGGTGTTAATTAAGCTAAATAAGAGGAGATGGCTAGGCTTGGCCGAAGTCTTCCTATGCCAGTGTCTGCATGTACAAATCACAATGTCACTATACTAGTGGCCAGTGGCGTAGCCAGTCTTACATGATTACCAGGGATTTGGCAGTCATACCCATGCAGGACTACTTTAAACTGGCATATTGAGTTCCAATTGCCAGGACTTAGACTGGGCTCTAGCCCTGGAAAGCCTAGGTGTAGCCTGCTAGCAGCAGTGTGTCATAAAGTGGAACACCATAGGCATAGTCAGCAAATTTAAGTCTGGTTAGCATGTGTTCATAAATGCTTGCAACTGTCAATGTCACTAGCTGATCAGAGAATGTGTTAGAGCAAGTACACAGTAGCTAGTTACAGTGACATAAGCACAGTAGCACAATCCTCCCATATAAGACTGTCAGGCTTCACACCCTTAAGTTGTTTATGACATGGATACCATATGGGAGGGTTGTTGATGATATGTGGTTAGACCACAAAATATTTTTAAATGGTAGGGTTGTAATAAACACCCCACCCAACCTTTTCTCTGTGTGAAAAGCAGCCATAGTATCAGCGCTACCATTTTTCCCCCTACAATGGACAAACAAAGCACTCACTGTGATGGCTAGAAAGAGAATAAACTGGATGCCTTGCATGCACGCTTGAACGGCTTCTTGTAGCGAACACGGGAAGCTTACTAGAGACCCTATTATGGCGATCTTGTAAGGTAAAAGAGTGCTGCACAACTTTAATCTGCCATCTATTAACATTATAAATACTATAGTCGAACAATATGCATCCCTGAACACACAAGATCCCGTAATGTTGTTCTATGGCTTCTTCCGTATATGGAACAGCAGGCAATGGCGAAGAAGAACTTAGAAATTTATCGAGGTGGTTAGCGATCTGTGGAGTACGCGTTAATTAATGGGTCATGGACACGAAGAAGGACTCAGTGAGTAAAGCTGTGTAGTTTTTGTCGCGAAAAAATGGAAGCCTTGGGCTGTACACGAGTGAAATATAATAATATTATGAATAATAATATGTAAAATTCGCAATTTTTGAATGTTTCCAAATTTTGTCTAGACCATTTTTACTGCTATATCACCATTTGTCTGAGTTCAGTGTTTGATAATAAGCCTTCTGAGGGTTGTTTTATGCTCGAGTCTGCTTTTTAAGGCTGGTTTTAGGTGACTGCTCTATTAGGATTTTCAAAAATTCCACTGTGATCCCTATTATGAACCCACTATCGTGGTTCATGATCTGGCTGGCTTTCCCAAACAAATGTATTATTACACTGGCTGCATGTTTGCTTGATGCTGAGGAAAGATCCAATCACATGTCGTTTGATAGAAATAAAGGTACTGCCACATGCTACACAGGTGGCAAACAGCAACATGAGCAAACACCAGAAAAGTCAGTTGCTTTTCTACTGGAATCTGTTCTTCATCTTCTGATAAATTATATTACCCTAGATCTCTCTCTTTCTCATATGCAGTTCTTTTCTTTTCTACTGGGATGGACACTTCCTCACCAGGTCTCTTATGACTTTAACATTGCTGTCCCTTGTCGGTGACAAGTACTGTGACAGATGGAAATTGTGTGGAGCTGGACTTGGCATGAGGAAACACATTTGGCACAGCATTTGGCTTTAGATGCACTGTTTTTTCAATCCTGAATTGTGCTGCTATAGCGATGTCCTCTTCGAAGCAGTCACTCGTGAAATGATCACTGCAAATAACTGAGTGTTGACTAGGTCCTGGCCAGTTACTACGAGTTCTCTGGACTTGCCTGGTATACTCCAATGGCAGCGAAGAATCTGTCGGAAAACCATGCAAGCTTAGCCGAGTCTTAGAACAATTCATAGCTACACAGCGCTTAACCATTTTAACTATTCACTTCAACTATGCTCGCATGTTGGAACTCTTATCAATATCAGCTGCATTCAACTTGTGACATAAGAATGCATTTTTACCACAACCCGGAATAAGCCAACACAGTGCAAATAATCCATTTTAGCGCACCGTTTTGACTCATCATAATATATATTTTAAAAAACATATCATACAGTTGTACATGTCATATATTTAACTATATATACATACATTTAAAAAAAATTTTTTTGAAAAAATGCATGTCACTTTCCCTTTAAGTTAGTTTTTCTTTGTAATAGGTAATTATACAATTTCTGGTATGTAAGTTATATATTTATATTTATTACTGTGCAGCAATCAAAAGATTACAACATGTGATCATAAAAATTACTTAAGTTATTACAAAACTCATTAGGGATATAGGAATTAATTACATCAGCAGGGAGTTGGTTCCATAATTTGATGGTTGATGGAATAAAGGAAAATTTATACGCATCAATTAGAGTCATCAGTTGGTGATAATAGCCACTCCTTAAACTTGAAGGTTTGGGGGTAAGATCATCTGTTGGCACAATCAAATATCCATTAATAGTATGTCATAATGAACACTAGTATAACTATGAAAAGTACAGCCACTGGATATATTATATACAGTTGTATGCATACCTAAAATTTTTGATTATGGGTCAGCAGATAGTACATTTTGCCAGTTCTGGTTACGTTTGGGTATGATGAATAGACATGTCCTAGAGTCGATATCATGGAGAATTTCGGTTATGTGAGTAAAATGTTTTGATCAGTGGTATTGAATCGTTTATGAAAAAAGTACAGAGTTCACTAAAGGTCTAGATAGGTAACCTTGTTTGTAGAGTGGTTACTCCATGCAGAGTGGTAACTTCGTAATTGGGACATGTTTCTATTCTAAAACATGCGGAAACAATTGGTGAATAAGCTATAGCACTAGTTCTCACCTTAGCCAACGCTTTTCAACTCAGGATGACGAGGATAACAAAATGCTCTCCGTCTGAGTGGTTTTCATAGCAAAACCCAAGTAGTGCATCCTAATCACGTGAGTATTAATTGATCCCCACAGTCAATTTCGGCCTCAACATCTAAATAATTGCTGCCTGGCTACATTGCGTAAGTAGCCTGGCTAGCTGGGCTACATACGAAATGTAACCGAGGCGGTTCCTTTAATGTGAAGTGTGAAAGTGTTACATATATATACCAGATTAACATTAGATATAGAAAACTGATCTAAAGTGCACATCAGGCGGAAATTGAACTAGCACCACCAGTGGATAGCTACACTATCATACTATTGGTTTCATTACTCAAACTACTCGAGGCCAGTTTTAAGAGATGTCTTTTCTGAGTGCCAAGTGGTATGGCAAGCTCAAATGTAATTAATTGCAAATAATTGTATCTATAATTTCCATGCGAACTGTCAGCAACAATGTCAGTTCTTGGAGCATTTTTTGCACGTTACGTAGAAACTGGGAACCACTGATCCAATTATCAGTACATCTCTAATTGGTATCACAACACAGCTACCAATAAGTCGGGTTGTTAAGCACATGTGCTTATAATTTTCGGAGAAAACTGTATTTGTTAGGCGCATACGCCTAATTAAAAATTATGGTGTATTTAACACAAACTCAGTAAATTGTAATAGAGTAGTTCACCACACCAGTGTATAAGGATATTTTACTCCATTTCTATGTGAAATCCTTCATGATGAACAAGAATATTGCAATTCAGAAGGCTGATTTGCTGTATACATAGTGAATGGAGGCCTCAAGGGAGATGTAAGCACTTGAGTAGACATAAATTTTCCAGTACTTCCAGCTTTTCTTCCCGTGTGTAGCTTTGTCACGTGTTTAGCCTCGCATTGAGCCATGTGCACTTATCAGCCATGGTTAATCACAAAAAATGTGTTCGCACTTAATAGACACATGCACTTAACAACCAAATTCTATGGTCTGTGGTAAAATCATTGAACAACAGTAATTGATGTAGATATGTACCCATATAGGTACATTGTAATACTGTAGTCTACTTTTTATCACTAGGATCTTATTTTAATGTGCCAATATTTTTAGCGTAAGTCGCCACTTATAAATTATACAGGCTACAGAATATATGAAGTTACATAAAATAATTTTGCATTGGTAAAATGAAAAACCAGTATGCTGTTGCATCAAACCTGAATGGCTGACCTCATCTTGTCTGTTTGTCTAATTGCTTACCCGTATTGTCAGGTGTACCACAGGGAAGTATACTTGGCCCCTTATTCTTTCTAATTTACATTAATGACCTTCCCTCTGATATTCATTCATCCAATATGTTTGTCTTTGCTGATGATACAAAGCGCTTTATGAAAAAAAGCTGGACATTCAAAGATTTCAAGAAGATTTGTCATCAGTTTCTCATTGGAGTATTAACAATAACCTTGCCTTCAGTGTTCCTCTTTTTTTACGTTATCACAACAAATTCAGTTCATGTATACTATCAACGGAAATGCCATTCCTTGCTCCAATAGTTGTAAAGATCTTGGTATCTATTTCTCTGATACTTATCATAAAGATTACTCTATCAAAACATTACTTCTAAGCTTATAAATCTTTGGATTACTTCGCCACATACTTAAAGACAGTTACTGTTTGGAGACTAGGAAGAATCTGTATGTTTCGATGAATAGATCTACTTTAATGTATTGTTCGCACTTGTGGAAACCCTATTTAATATCTGATATTGAGCTGTTAGAAAGATATTAATGACTACACCAGTAACTACAAAGAAAGGTTTTTGAGACTGAAACATCTTCCACTCATGTATATTTATGATTTACATGTTTTTATAAAATCAGTAAAAGTTCCATCTGAAAAGATCAACATATTAAACTTAGTAGAGTTTGTCTCTGGACCCACAAGATCAGCAGGATACAAACTCAGGCACATGAAAACATCTAAGAACAGTGTAGTGAATTCCTACTTCTACTGTATACCCAGATTGCGGAACAGTTTACCACTAATTGACCTATTTCAAACCCTACAAACTATCAAATTCAAACTCAAGAACTATAATTTTTCATTAACAATTTTGACAGTAATAATCTGTGTACTTTTTTTTCTGTTGCCCCTGCTCCAAGTGTTTAAACATTCAAGCTCCTACAAACTATTTTATTCTTTAACTTGTACTCTTTATAGCTACCCCTTGTAATCAAGACACACGGTAGTGTGTCGTGCGGCCCAAGAAGCCGGCGCGTAACACCCGTGAGTATATTGACAGGAAGAAAGAAAACGCAATTTTCGCACCTCCATAGCTCAGTGCTGCCTTGATGAAACAAGACCATTTTTGCTGTGGACACTCCCTCCACTTTCAGCACTCCACATTCCAAATTAGAGCGAAATCGCTTCAAGCGTTCCCAAGATATGCGACTTCAAAAATTGGCTTAGTTTCTTCGTTTTTTTTTCTTCTTATTTTCTTCCTCTTTTCGCACACTTACAAAAACTGCTATAAAACACAAACGCTATATCCGATTGCCTTGAAATTTGGCACACAGAAGGGGGGTATAAAGGCGCATCTCTGTACCAACTTTGGGTAGGATACGATAAACAGGAAAAGAGTTATGATCGATTATTCACAAAAAATAACGCCAATATGTTGTCACGCCTACAGCGTAAACCGCGTATGGGAAGAAGCTGAAAATTGGTGGGTGAATAGGTTAACTATTGAACCTCAAACCTTTTGTGGTTTGAAAGAAATCGAACTAAAAACCAGGAAGATACAGCGAAAAAACCAACAGTGTGTAACAATTATGCAATCGAGATTAGCTAATAAAAAACCACTACTTGCCACGCTTACCAGATAAACCGCTAGGGGGGATGCTTTGAAAATCGCTGTATAGAAGGAGTAATCATCTTAGAAAGGCTCTTCAATGGTGTAGAAGAATCAAACTTAAAGCCACGGAGTTATAACACAAAATCCAACTTGGTGCAGCGAGATAGAGATACTCTAATAGAGCAGTCATCCTAATAGAACAGTCACCCTGAAGAGAATTCAAGAGATCAGCTAGAAACAAGTCACCCTGTAGAGAGATCAGCTACAAACAATTCACCCTGTAGAGAGATCAGCTAGAAAAATTTACCTTATAGGGAGTTCATGCAACTATGGAAAGGGATAGTTCAGCTAGAAGAAATCACCTTGTAGAGTTCAGCTACAAAGAAACTACCATGTAGAGAGTTCAACTACAAACAAATCACCTGTAGAGAGTTCAGCTACAAACAAATCTCCCTGTAGAGAGATCAGCCAGAAGAAATTTCCTTGTAGAGAGTTCAGCTACAAACAAATCACCCTGTAGAGAGATCAGCTAGAAGAAGTCACCTTGCAGAGAGTTCAGTTACAAAGAAACCATCATGTAGGAAGTTCAGCTACAAACTAGTGACCTTGTAGAGACATCAGCTAAAAGAAGTTACCTTATAGAGAGTTCAGCTACAGAGAAACTATCATGTAGAGAGTTCAGCTGCAAACAAATCACAGGTAGAGAGTTCAGCTACAAGCAAATCTCCCTGTAGAGAGATCAGCTAGAAGAAGTTTCCTTGTAGAGAGTTCAGCTACAAACAAATCACCCTGTAGAAAGATCAGCTACCTTGTAGAGAGTTCAGCTACAAAGAAATCATCATGTAGAGAGTTCAGCTGCAAACAAAACACCTGTAGAGAGTTCAACTACAAACAAATTTCCCTGTAGAGAGATCAGCTAGAAGAAGTTTCCTTGTAGAGAGTTCAGCTACAAACAAATCACCCTGTAGAAAGATCAGCTAGAAGAAGTCACCTTGTAGAGAGTTCAGTTACAAAGAAACCACCATATAGAGAGTTCAGCTACAAACTAGTGACCTTGTAGAGACATCAGTTACCTTTTAGAGAGTTCAGCTACAAAGAAATCATCATGTAGAGAGTTCAGCTGCAAACAAAACACCTGTAGAGAGTTCAGCTACAAACAAATCTCCCTGTAGAGAGATCAGCTACAAACAAATCTCCCTGTAGAAAGATCAGCTAGAAGAAATTACCTTGTAGAGAGTTCAGCTACAAAGAAATCATCATGTAGAGAGTTCAGCTGCAAACAAAACACCTGTAGAGAGTTCAGCTACAAACAAATCTCCCTGTAGAGAGATCAGCTAGAAGAAGAGAAGTTTCCTTGTAGAGAGTTAAGCTACAAACAAATCACCCTGTAGAAAGATCAGCTAGAAGGAGTCACCTTGTAGAGAGTTCAGTTACAAAGAAACTATCATGTAGAGAGTTAAGCTGCAAACAAAACACCTGTAGAGAGTTCAGCTACAAACAAATCTCCCTGTAGAGAGATCAGCTACAAACAAATCTCCCTGTAGAGAGATCAGCTAGAAAAAGTTGCCTTGTGGAGAGTTCAGCTTCAAAGAAACCATCATGTAGAGAGTTCAGCTGCAAACAAATGACCTGTAGAGAGTTCAGCTACAAACAAATCTCGCTGTAGAGAGTTCAGTTACAAGCAAATCTCCCTGTAGAGAGATCAGCTAGAAGAAGTTTCCTTGTAGAGAGTTCAGCTACAAACAAATCACCCTCTAGAAAGATGAGCTAGAAGAAGTCACCTTGTAGAGAGTTAAGTTACAAAGAAATCACCATATAGAGAGTTTAGCTACAAACTAGTGACCTTGTAGAGACATCAGTTACCTTGTAGAGAGTTCTGCTACAAAGAAACCATCATGTAGAGAGTTCAGCTGCAAACAAATCACCTGTAGAGAGTTCAGCTACAAACAAATCTCCCTGTAGAGAGATCAGCTAGAAGAAATTACCTTGTAGAGAGTTCAGTTACAAAGAAACCACCATGTAGAGAGTTCAGCTTCAAAGAAATCACCCTGTAGAAAATTCAGCCACAAACAAATTGTCCTGTAGAAAGATCAGTTAGAAGAAGTTACCTTGTAGAGAGTTCAGCTACAAAGAAACCATTCTGTAAAGATCTCAGCTACAAAGAAACCATTCTGTAAAGAGCTCAGCTGCAAACAAATCACCTGCACAGAATTCAGCTACAAACAAATCACCCTGTAGAGAGATCAGCTAGAAGAAGTTACCTTGTAGATAGTTCAGCTACGAACAAATTACCCTGTATAGAGATCAGCAGAAGAAGTTACCTTGTAGATTGTTCAACTCAGTACTAACAATTCACCCTGTAGAGAGGGCAGCAAGAAGAAGTCACCTTGTAGAGTGTTCAGTTACAAAGAAACCACCATGGAGAGTTCTGTAATAAATGTATATATTATATATATAATTTGTACATTTACTGATAAAATCAGAAATATTTAAAGTACATCTGCTTCATCTTTTCTTCTTCCTGTGGTAAAGAAAAAAAAGACAGGTTAAAAAAGTCCCAAAGCCGGCCTTTGTGGTATACAAATACAAAAAGAAATGAAATCTAATCCAAAACAGCCAAGCTGTAGAAAAACAGTGCGGCCCTCAAAAAGGCTATGGTGAAAAAAGATGTGAAATCCAAGGTGGCGGCCAAGAAATGGCTGTGATGGTAGGTTAATGGTAAAAATTTTAATAACGGTAATTTAGGTGAATTTTTTGCCAAACCAAGCGGCACAAAAATTCACCTGAATTGTCGTTATTAAAATTTTTACCATTAACCTACCATCACAGCCATTTCTTGGCCGCCACCTTGGATTTCACATCTTTTTTCACCATAGCCTTTTTGAGGGCCACACTGTTTTTTTACAGCTTGGCTGTTTTGGATTAAATTATTATTTGTGGATATATAGCTAATTGCAATTTGTAAGTAGTTGATTATGGCTACCAGTGCAAGACACTGGTAGACCTTCAGGTCTATAAATTAACTGTTAAGCTTTTTAATTTAATTTTGTATATTGATCTGTACAGTCCTATAAAGTATATATTAGTAAATAAATAAATTAATAAAATATTCTGTGAAACGGAGTTATCCAAGGACTGTATATCCCACAAAAATTTCACGATGAACCAACCAGGAACCAGAGAGTTACTTACGAATTTGCAAAATCTGCCGATAATTGGTCAATCGCTGAAGTACGGAGTGTCGATAATATGTACCTCATCCCAATAATTGGCGTACGATACGCTTTGCGATTTCACTCATACAACAGCGATTACTCATGTGAGATAATTAAGATTTGGTTTGCTAAGAAACTAAAGACTACTCTATTCAATAGTTCAAACTAGAAGTTCATACATGATTTCAGCGAAGAATTACAATCGCTAGACCGATTGGTGACAACAATTGGCGACTTATGCTAGTACTAATTCCACTGTTATTAACAAACTTAAACAAGCTACAGATGTATATAGTTACATTGTTGAATTATACAAAACTATCATATTTTCATGTTTGTGTAATGCAAATTTACAGAGATGCAACATAATTAATGGACATTGTAATTATTAGTGCATAAATGAATGTATTGAAATTCAAAGGTTTGTTCAATTAAGAGTATTCAAATGTAAAATCTAAATATTTTAATCCTGTTGGATGGTGTATAGCGTTCGGATATAACTAAGTGCACATGCAGCTGGAAGTGCTACAGGATAGACACATGCCAGACTACAGGGATGAAATTTGATCTTTTCTATTGTTTACTCTTAATTAACAGCCTGCAGACTGAAGCTAGCTACATGTGACAGGTGTAAAGTCGTTCATAGCAATAAAGCTTGTGCTTGACTATTGTTTGCACTTCACTTTACTGTCTGTAACAAGCATAGAATTCTCATTATACGTCTTTTATTCCTCAAACACAATAAATGAAAAGGTTTACTTGTGGGGTTTTAATTGTTAGAGATGTTCATATTTTGTGGGGTTTTACTTGATAGAGACATTCATGTTATTTGCAGTTTGCATTTAAATATTGAAACCCTCGATTCCAGAATTTTTATGCACTAGTATTCATTCATGACTGCATGTTGCTGATCACAGATATGTATGGAATAAATCACTTGGGGTTAAGGGATGTGCGGAAATCACCACAGTTGTTTGTCTGGTTTTGACAGGAATGTAGCTCAACTTTTCAGTGATTCTTCCCTACACCAGTGCAAAAACGTAGTAACGATTTTCAGAGTGGCGGCAGATAACCATAACCGGTTAACCATAAACTGATCATCACCCATGCAGACACACAGGGACCCATTGATCGGCTCCTCTGTACCCAGTTCATACGTGCATTTGTATAAAGGTGTTGTGGGGTGTGTTATCACTAGCTAATAGCCCTACACCTAAACTGCATAGCTATATGTCTACACTCCCTATCCTGCTAATGGCTGCTATGCTCCTCTACACCTACTGCATGTGCTTGATACATGTATATATCACGTGAGAAATCATGGTCACGTGAAAGTCTTCTAGCTTTACATATTTGACACTACAAGGATTACAGCATTAATAGTTGTTATCTGCAAAGTGAAACACCATTACCTTTAAGGAACTACAAGCTGGGATGTCTGCTCTAGCAGGTGTTCCTAAACTGAGTGAAGATCATGTGAATACCACACTGCATTCACGGTTGGCCACTTTCATTTTCAGCATTCTTGTTTATTTCTCTTGATAAATCAACTTCACCACAAAGTCTTAATAATTTCTGGTTTAATCGTCGGTAGTCAGCAACTCTCATACATTCGTGCACTACAGCGAGACTGCCCTCTTAGACTTAGATCTGTTACCACCCTCATTTCGAGTTAAATCATTCCCATATCATAGAGTGCCATGGATATGGCACTCATTCTACTGTTTAAACTTCTCACTGCACAGGATCCAAGAAATATTTGAACAACAGATATCATGTGCAAGCATAACAGAAATAAATTACAGGAACTTTTGTGTTTAGCACAGTACAATGAATGCCTTGACAGTTGCGGTGGACTGATGATTCCACACTCCAGAAAGTGCTTTTGCATGATAGTTGTATGGCTTCTCGTATAGAGGTATGTATTTCTCTCTGTGTGTGTGTGTGTGTATATAACTTTGGCTGATTGGCTACTAATACTTGGGCCATAAAATGCTTTTGAAAATAGTGTAAGGGGCCATGGCCCCCTGCCTTCCTGGTTCCGATGCCCTTGCACCAGTGCCTTCATCGCCCTATAAAGAACAAACAATGCTGACTTTGCCAGATGATGAGGGGTATAATTTCACTAAAATCCCGCGTCGATATGTAATTTGCATGCTAAGGTAATATGATCTTAAAAGTTGAGTTTTAAAAAGGTGTGCACAAAATGGTTGCCAGAGCAAAAAGAAAAAGAAAACCATCTTACAAGTACACAGAAAAAATTTTCAACTAGATTAGGGACCATAGCACATCGATAAAAAGTACTGAAACAAGTGGAGTAGTGCACAATATTAAATCACAGTAAAACAATAAGAAGTGTAAGATCCCTACTGTGCATTTATCTTGAGAACAGTAGGGATATAACACTTCTTATTGTTTTACTGTGATTTAATATTGTGCACTACTCCAGCTTGTTTCAGTACTTTTTATCGATGTGCTATGGTCCCTAATCTAGTTGAAAATTCCAAATTTTTCTGTGTACTTGTTTGTTAACTTTTTTTGTAAATAATTATTATGACTGGTGAACAGTGTTGGGCAAGTTACTTCATAAAAGTAACTAGTTACATATTACATATTACTTGCAACTGAACTATTTAGTTACAGTTACATATTACCCATAAAATAAAGTAACTATAATAATATTACATATTATATTACTTTGTGTCCACAGCCTTAAACTGTCACGTGTGAAACTACCACTTTATCACATGACATGATTGTGTTGTTGGACAATGTGCAAATCTTGGTTATAAGTAAGAAGCTGGTGAATAAGCTTCATTCAGTAGGCTTCGTTACTTCGTTTTGGCTAGGCGTTACTCAGAAGTTAACTAACGAGATTAGTAACTTCGTTACTTGTAGTAATAATATTACGTAATATTAGACTCGTTACAGTAACTATATTACTTAGGTAACGCGTTACATTTGTAAGTAAAGTAAATCGAGTTATATTACCCGTTTTCTAGCGTATTTCGTTATATTACTTAGTTACCACAAAAGTAATAATATTACGTAACGCGTTACTTATGTAATGCGTTACTTATGTAATGCGTTACTTATGTAATGCGTTACTCCCAACACTGCTGGTGAACCCATGCATACCCAGGGGCGGATCCAGACTTTTTAAAAGGGGGTTCCACTCTGGAATTGCAACTTCAGCCTAGCTGTAAGTCAAAGACCAAAAAAAAAGGTTATCACCTGCTGACAATAGCTGCCCTTTACCACAGATTCCCTCATCAACTATATTTCCTTATTTATAACTACATACATAGCTTGCTACACTGCTCCTATTAAGACTACTGTGACTGCTCTATTAGAGTATCTCGATCTTGACTGCTCTATTGGAGTATCTCGAGTAAGACAGGCTCTTTCAAAAGGGGGTTCCATGAAACCCTTTGAACCCCCCTGCATCCGCTCCTGATGTCGCATCTGAAATGGCACTGTGCGCCCCAATTATTGTCTGAAAAGTGAAAAATCCATTACGTTTCTTTGTCAGCCATTACACACCAGTACGAATCAAGAACTGTTTGAAAAGCACCTCTGCTATCAAAATAGCCACTTTGACAAATACGGATGATTTCCATTACGAAGGGAAGCCATCATGTGCCAGCTATCGCCAAATTGACACTTCGCTGTCAGCAAAGATGAATGGGATACAAAGGAGGACACTGGTGAGTCCATGAAGAATGCATTGTAAGTACTGCGGTATGCCAAAAGGCAGCTCTCATGCCGAAGCAACATCAAACAATGAAAAAATCAAACCTGTAGCCTTAGCCATTATCGAGTTATACTTGTCTGAAGGCATCAGTCAGTTACTCAGTCATTCAGTCATCACTAGAAAATTCCGTTAAATAAATGTTTTTTAAAAATTTGTTGAAAGCATTTCGGGTCGATCTGAAAGCTTGTTTGGGCTTAATTTTACCTAACCAATACTGCCTCATTGTCGTCAGGGGAAACTGAAGCTGTTTTTTGAGTGATATTTTGCGTACCACGCCTACTCCTTTGTGGTCTCTACTATACAGTACTATCATACTGTATGATAAAGGCATGCGTAAATTGACTGACGTAGGTGTTTACTTGCAGTTTGCATGCAGTTTACAGAAAGAATTCAAGCAAATTTTTGCTCTACATCTTTGCACTAAAGGCACTATGAATGACAAACGACAGTAGCTAAAAGCTTTATTCTTCATGTAAATGCTAGCTTATTCCTAGATGATGAGTGCTTTGTTTGATGCCAAAACCACTTCGATACGTGCAGCAATTGGTGAGAAGAACCAATGAACTCAAATTAAATGCAGACAGACGGACAGATGGCTATTCGGCTTTATATATAGAATGATAAGAGGCACCTTAATATAGCCATAGCCATGAACAAGTAAACACAAAATTATAGGGCAATTTTCAATATTAATTGGTTATTGCATAGATCCTTTGGCTTTTGTATTTGATTAGTTGGTATTTTTCTGTATTGGTATAGTATATACTACTTTGTCTAATATCATCATCATTGTAAATGGCTGCAATGATGTAAAGCCAAGCTAAAGAGTGTGGCCTTCAAAAGCCTGAGTAAAAAAAGTTGTGAAATCAATAATCAAAAATGATGTTACATAATTGCTGCCATTTCACGGCCACCACTTTTGATTTCACACCTTTCAAACTTTTGAAGGCTGCAGCCCTTTTATACAGCTTCGCTATTTTTACTTGGATCTTGTTTTAGCTGAAAACGATGTTACACTACAATAAGACACTCACAAACACAAGCATGAAAATAATTTTCAAGAATGTAAATGTACAACTACAGCCATTTGTTGGAATGTGTTTGGTTATAAGCAATAGTTAGTGATGTTTTGTTCTATAAGTCATGTGTCTTAAGCAATTGTTTCGTTTCATTGGATTTTAGTGAGAGAAGAAATGATTGACAAGCTTCAACAAGCAAAGGCTAATGGCTCAACTTTAAAACTGTCATACACTACTATTGCGATCACTGGATCAGCTAGATCAGGAAAAACAAGTTTCCTTAACTTGCTTAATAAAAGAAAATTCATATCACATCACCACAGTACTGGGGTGGTAGAATCTGAACATGTTTTGACAGTAAAACAAGCTGGGATGGTTGAATCAGGCAGCAAATCAAAATGGGTAGAATTAGATCACGAGAATATGCTAGCACAGCTTAACAAACTGTTTTCAAATGTGAGATTAGTAAAGAATACTAAAGAAAATACAACAATAAGTAAAACTGTCTCACTACCCAATCTACAGGATCCATCAGTAAATCCAGATGTCACTACTTCAAAGGTATCCAGTAAAACTATGTCGTTAATCAATTTACAATCACCACCAAGCAGTCTAAATATCAAGAAACAGAAATGTGCAGTAGAAGATAATATTGCATCAGCTGATTATTGGGTACCATCATTAGGTGAAGTGTGGAACATGATCAACCTTTTGGACACAGGCGGACAGCCTGAGTTTGTTAATCTCCTTCCAGCTGTTAGCAGTTCAATATCCCTCACCTTCATTGTCCTAAACATGGAAGGAGGAATGAAAGCTTTAGATGAGCCAGTTTTGGTTGTTCACAGTGAATATGGAAAACAGTCATTTGAGCCTTATTATTTAGGCCTGACCAACCTGGATCTTGTTAAGCTCCTCATGGCATCCTCTAAGAATTCTGGTTTAAGAATTTCACTACCAATCCAACCATCACACAAAGGTGTAGAAAGTGATAACACATATCAGTGTTATGTGGGCACTCATGCAGACAAAGTTAAGGCAACAGAGATCCAGGAAATTGATAGAAAATTAGAGTCTGTTGCCCTTGAGCTGAAATGTGGGGAATGTTTATGGGAACAAAACGAAAAAGTACTATTTACAGTAGATAACACAACAGCAGGCAGAGATAGCGAAGATCATAATGCTGAATTAATTCGTGGTAACATTCAAAAGCTTGTAGAGAAAAGAGATGTTTATGATGTACCTATTGGTTGGCTTATTTTATTGCTTGAGATACAGAGACTCTGTGCTGAAAGAAATGTTAGCTTTATATTATGTGGTGAAGCATGTTTTATATGCACTCAAGGAAATCTGTGTCGAGACAACAGTGAAGTTCTAAGTGCTTTATTGTTCTTCCATATCATGGGAATTCTGTTTTACTATCATGATGTTCCTGGCATGTGCAAATATGTCATTGTTGACCACCAGTGGTTGTTCAATAAACTGACTAGTCTTGTAAAAGTTTCTTTTCCAAGCAGTGGCTTTAATCAAAAAGCTGTCAATCAACTTAAAAATGAAGGGTTGTTTACCAAGTCACTAATTCACCAAATACAATTAGAAAAAGACATTGACACAGAATGCTTTATTGCTTTGTTAGTTTATTTGAAAATTATTGCTCCAATTGACCAAGAGAAATATTTCATGCCATGTGTATTACCAAGATACAATTTTCAACAAAGTGGTCATAACATTCTTGACCAGTATGGTCATCTTCAGTATGAGCCACTGTGTGTTCAGTTTTCACATTGTCCTCTACCTCAAGGATTCTTCTGTTGCTTGGCTGTACAAGTTTTGCAAAACTTACCAAAAAATTGGCAAATTCCTCTACAGTACATCAAGCAGAAACACCATACCTACAACAACCTGATAAGTTTTCATACATCAGACACTGGTCATTCCGTGTCATTTATTGACAGAATTGGGTACCTTGAAGTTCAGATAAGACACGTAAAGCAATTCTCTCCTGTTCATTACAAAATTTGGGGAATTCTTGTCACTGCTTTGGAGATAGTATGCAGTCGGCTCCAGTATGATAATAACCTGTTGCAGTTTGGCTTTCTGTGTAGCTGCAGTTATACAAATGCAAAACATTTAGCAATTTTACCCAAACAGCTTGTTACTCTTCCACAATGGATACAGTGTAATTACAACAAAATGGAATTGACAGCTTCTCACTTGGTGTGGCTTCAGGTAAAGTTACATGATTGTGTATGCATGTTATCTTGTAGTCTGTAATTTGCTTATTTTCATTGTATAATTAAATTTTGTATGCAAAATTATCCAATCTTTTACACATTTTATTGCATAAGTAACCAAGAGTTAGTGATAGAGAAGAGTTGGTTAACAAAAGTTCTGCCCCTTTATTATTAATTAACTCTTGGTACAGTATAATCTATATAACTGAGATAATAACCACAAAGACTCCAAGTATTACCTGTGTGGCTTACTGCCTTTAGCTATTAGCTTTAAACTGACACCTATCAAGCTTTAAAGAATGTAATGTAGGTAAATCATTTTTACTATTATACATACAGACTGAGATAATCTAATAGAGCAGTCACATAAAATAAGTTTGTTCAATGTAAACTTTTGCACGAAACAAAATAAAGCAAATTTTAGTAGTTAGTAATTATTGGTAACAAACAATCTCTAGAATGATTTATTTGGTATACTGCAGTTGGCATTGTACAAATAATTATCTGTATGTATGCAGGTGTTGTTCATTACCTGGTCAGTATAGAAGACCCTGTATATATAGAATCTTAATGTACTGTTTATTTTAAAAGTACAGCACTTCATAGGACATATTCCACATAATAATGGCTTAAATACAGTAGTTCTTAACAGCATCGGCATGAGGATTCTGTAAATAATAACAATGTTATAGCAAATTGCAATAAAATTTCTACTAGTTTTGGGTTTAGGACCATTTGCTGCCAAGAAATTAATTTGACGTTCCCATATGTGTTGTATGGTTAATTCATATGATTTCAATGTAGATCCGTGTAATGCCTACATTGGGGCTGACGTGAATGTTTAGTATCAATTCGTAATTTCAAGTTCTTTATCTTGTGTTAGTGTCATTTGCATTATTTTTAATTTATTAGCCTCACAGTATACCAAGTTGTTCACCTAAAAGTGTTCACAAGCACAGCAACCAAGGAGGTTAGTTAGTACAATTGTTTATGTACACTGTTAATGCGTGGTTTGTTGCTAAATCATAATTTATAATTACCTACCAAAATGTCCACATATAACTACATGGCTTACTGAATTTTTTTACTGCCTTCCTGCCTAATGCATTCAGTCAAGAAACTGGCTGCAGCTATACCCCTACTTCTTTCACAGAAGCACTTGAAATATCAATTATTGGCATATACAATACAATGTGTGCACCAGCAAGTCAGACTATGGTTTATAGCAATTTGTATGATTTGTATTTGGGATATTCACTTTTTTTTGTTTTACTAATTGGACACTATGTACTACTCCAATCCAACTGCTTTTTATTGGAGTACTATATGACCTACCCTTGTTTAAAATTCCTAGTTTATTTTCATATATATAGCGTAAGTCACCAATTATCGGTACCATTTCATCATACAGTTGTAATTCTATAATTCAATGGTGTATGAACTTCCGGTTTGAACCATTTAACAGAGCAGTCCTTCGTCTCTTAGCACACCAAATTTTAATTATCTCACGTGATGTAATTATCTTCCTAGATTATTTTCATATATGTACTTGTATATATTATATCAACCATGTGAACGTTCAAAATCTTTAAGCCACTAAAGACTGCACTTCTACTGTGACTCACTACTACCAGTTTAAATTCTGTCTACACCCCTGCCACATAATGTTTCATCATAATTATGCAAAAGTCACCTTATGACAAGCGATTGTTTTCTTTTGGGTCACTTTAATAATTATATTATTTGAATTCTATTACCTAAAAATCTATCATTTACCACTATTATTGGTTGCATGTTAATTATTGCTAAAAGAATTCCTTGTAGGGTATTTATTAGAAAATTTTTGAGATTTATTTTGTGTTAATTTAGAAATTGAGAAGCCATCAGCATCAACTGCTTCAACTTTCCCAATACTACAACAAGGTATAAGTGTTGTATTTTTCTGCACTTATGTCAATTTTTCAGAGCCAAAGATGGGGGATTTAATAGAGATAGTTGTTCCTAAGATCAAAGCAGATTGGGATGATGTTGCATATTCATTGGATTTTGATGTTTACTTTGTCAAAGCTACAACAGTAGAGTTCCATGATTTGAAGGAGCGATGCAAGAAAGTTTTCACTGAATGGCTTACCACAAGCCATGGTCCTACTCCTAAAACATGGCAAACACTTTTGTCCAAACTTAGGAGCATTGAAGAACTTGTGGCTGCAGCTGAAAACATTGAAAAACAACTAATGGAGAAATACAACTGACACAAATTTTCTTTTGCTTTGCTGAATTATTGCTGATACCGCTAGGACTTAATAATTTGTTGAGTTAACTTTAATTGAGTATATCCAAATTTTAAAACACCCATAACTTTTTACTAGATAAACATTAGTACATCATTTTTGGACACCAAGTGGAGACTAACTTGACTTATAACATACTTGAAGGGTGAGGTAATGACACACCTACTGGAGGCATGGTTGATTAAACATTAACTATACACTTTGAGAAATTTCTGTGCTGCCATAAATCTCAGGGTGCCATCCTTTCTTGCACAGATTCCCCTTCATACCACACAACTTTTCACAGAAGTTTTATCCCAGCACTGTAGTGTAAACAGGGACAGAGTTACAGCAGGTTTCTAAGTATAAACAAAGAACGTACACTGTGAAAAAAGAGGGATATAAGATGGTATTTCCAGTGGCTTATTGAATACAAAAAAGCTTGATATAACCTGTATTATACTAACGATCTCTTGTAAGGCCCTAGTTAATGTGTTAAACATACTGAAACCATATATGTGATGGTATAGTGTGGGCATTATATTCGATATAAGCTATTTCAGGTAATGTGGTAAATAAACTGAAACCATATATGTAATAGTATAGTATGCATTATACTAAAGTATAACATGAGTATAATACAGGGTTTATATTAAGGCTTATTTGTATTCAATAAGCCACTGGAAATACAGGGCCAGAGGAGGGAAAATTGAGTTGGTCAGGCCATTGACTATAATGTTGAAATTGCTACTATATACATGCCAATGAGAGAGGAGCTGTTGCACAGTGTGCAAAGCACACTCTGCGAAGTGCGAAGCACGAGCATTCTAGGGGGGTCTGGGGGCATGTCCCCACAGGAGAGTTTTGAAAATTAGACACTCAGATATGCAATTTTCAGTAGTGATATTTCACTGCTAACTAGCTATATAAATATGCTCAAGCCTATCTGTTGTTCTTCAGACTTTCTATACTATGTATAATTGTAGACCTGGCATACAGGGGACACAGCATGAAACTTGCTGTATGGTTCATTTAGTTATAGCTAGCAATTAGAAGTTCAAGGTGGGTCTGGGGTTGCAACCCCCAGGAGCTGCAGAATTTTTGCAATTTAAAGGCTTGAAAATGCCTTAAAATTTAAAATTGATGCTAAATTTTAAAGTAAAATTAGCTAGCAACTTGCAACTTTCCCCCCAAATTTCACTGGGAACCCATGCAGCATGGCCCCCTTTAGCTAGCGGGATATAATTACTATACAGTGAATTCACACAGCTACAATAAAAAGCTACACAACTACAAAAATACAGTATACTACTATATTGGTTTGTATGAAGTGAACGGATCATCACATAAATATACTGGTGGACAGTCACGAGACCAATCAGTATTCGAAAATGGCGCGATGTGGGTGAGACTGAGAGCTTGCTCAGTATCTCGACAGGACGAGTGGGTAGTTGAAGAGGAGTGATTTCTACTCAACATCTCATCCAGATGGCTACCATGTAATGTATGCCGGGGAGTACAGCTTCTTGCCGCGGAATAAGTCATCTGGTTTGTCACTGCCAGCCCTTCGCCCAGTAAAAGAAGCCAAGAGAGACAAGCCAAGGAATGCTAATGATTATTTTATGAAGATTGAATTGTGATATAAGTGTGCTGGTTTAGAATCAAAGAAGGCACCTGCCTTACATGTGATAAATGCCAACTGTCAGCACACGTGATACTGTACGTAGAACCCACAATCATTTCTGTACAAAATGATACGGATGCTATGCTGTACTGTAAGGTAATTGGAGGTACTATACATGTAGTTCTGTGCTTTAGTTAGGCTGAGAAACTAGGTAACTACTCGTGTCATGCATTTTCAATAACATCTGTAAAATGTACATAGCTACATGTAGATGTGATCGTCCAAAGATTGCATGAGAGTAATGTAGTTCGAGCTGGTCAGCTAGTTGGTTCAACTCCAGATTATTGGTCCAGCTTGGGCCTGACCAACCGGACTGTCTCCTCCGGCCTTGAAATACCATCTTATATCCCACCTTTTTCACAGTGTTATATATCAGGTAGAACAGTTCTATATCAGGTAGTTAGTTATACGCAGAAGTACCAGGTCATTAGCCTGCTTTGAGTAATCATTCTGGCCAGTACAACCAAACCCATCTAAGCTAATAGCCTGTGCTGTGCTGTCTCCCCAGTAAGAATAGACATACTCAAAGATTTTGATGATGATTGCTTAAATTGTGGTCACAGCAGCAATGAACATTCCTACTATGTTTTGTTCACATAAACAGATGAGTCCTAGCAAGAGTACATAATATATATACCCTAAATATATTTATGTACTCTTGGGACGTCCTAGGAATATCACAGAAATTAAATCAAGACACACGGTAGTGTGTCATGCGGCCCAAGAAGCCGGCGCGTAACACGTGAGTATATTGACAGGAAGAAAGAAAACGCAATTTTCGCACCTCCGTAGCTCTGTGCTTCCTCGATGAAACAAGACGATTTTTGCTGTGGATATGCCCTCCAACTGCAGCACTCCACATTCCAAATTTGAGCGAAATCGCTTCGCGCGTTCCCAAGATATGCGACTTCAAAAATTGGCTCAGTTTCTTCGTTGTTTTTTCTTCTTATTTTTCTTTTTCGTGTCGCACACTTACAAAAACTGCTATAAAACTCGAACGCCATATCCGATTGCCTTGAAATTTGGCACACAGAAGGGGGATATACAGGTGCATCTCTGTACCAACTTTGGCTGGAATACGATAAATAGGCAAAGAGTTATGAGCGATTATTCACGAAAAATAACACCAAATTATATGTTGTCACGTCTACAGGGTAAACCGCGTATGGGAAGAAGCTGAAAATCGGTGGGTGAATAGGTTAACTATTGAACCTCAAACCTTTCGTGGTTTGAAAGAAATCGAGCTAAAAACCAGGAAGATACAACGAAAAAACCAACAGTGTGTAACAATTACGCAATCGAGATCAGCTAATAAATTAAAAAAACGACTGCTTGCCACCCCTACCAGATAAACCGCCTGGGGTAATCCTTTGAAAATCGTTGTACAGATGGAGTAATCATCTTAGAAAGGCTCATCAATGGTGTAGAAGAATCAGACTTAAAGCCACGGAGTTATAACACGAAATCCAACTTGGTGCGGCAAGTGCGAGATCGAGATATTCTAATAGAGCAGTCATCCTAATAGAGCAGTCACCCTGAAGAGAATTCAAGAGATCAGCTAGAAATAAGAAACCTGTATAGAGATCAGCTACACACAAGTCACCCTGTAGAGAGATCAGCTAGAAGAAGTTACCTTGTAGGGAGTTCATGCAACTATGGAAAGAGATAGTTCAGCTAGAAAAAATCACCTTGTAGAGTTCAGCTACAAAGAAACCACCATGTAGACAGTTCAGCTACAAACAAATCGCCCTGTGGAGAGATCAATAGAAGAAGTTACCTTGCAGAGAGTTCAGCTAGAAAGAAACCATCATGTAGAGAGTTCAGCTACAAACAAATCTCCCTGTAGAGAGATTAGCTAGAAGAAGTTACCTTGTAGAGAGTTCAGCTACAAACAAATCTCCCTGTAGAGAGATCAGCTAGAAGAAGTTACCTTGTAGAGAGTTCAGCTTCAAACAAATCACCCTGTAGAAAGATCAGCTAGAAGAGGTCACCTTGTAGATAGTTCAGTTACAAAAAAACCACCATGTAGAGAGCTCAGCTACAAACTAGTGACCTTGTAGAGACATCAGCTAGAAGAAGTTACCTTGTAGAGAGTTCAGCTACAAAGAAACCATTCTTTAAAGAGCTCAGCTGCAAACAAATCACCTGTAAAGAATTCAGCTACAAATAAATCACCCTGTAGAAAGATGAGCTAGAAAAAGTTACCTTGTAGAGAGTTCAGTTACAAAGAAACCACCATGTAGAGAGCTCAGCTACAAACTAGTGACCTTGTAGAGACATCAGCTAGAAGAAGTTACCTTGTAGAGAGTTCAGCTACAAAGAAACCATTCTTTAAAGAGCTCAGCTGCAAACAAATCACCTGTAAAGAATTCAGCTACAAATAAATCACCCTGTAGAAAGATGAGCTAGAAAAAGTTACCTTGTAGAGAGTTCAGTTACAAAGAAACCACCATGTAGAGAATTCAGCTACAAACTAGCGACCCTGTAAAGACATCAGCTAGAATAAGTTCTAGCTGATCTCTCTACATGGTGATTTGTTTGTAGCTGAATTCTGTATAGATGATTTGTTTGCAGCTGAGCTCTTTAAATAATGGTTTCTTTGTAGCTGAACTCTCTCAAGGTAACTTCTTCTAGCTGATGTCTTTACAGGGTCGCTAGTTTGTAGCTGAATTCTCTACATGGTGGTTTCTTTGTAACTGAACTCTCTACAAGGTAACTTTTTCTAGCTCATCTTTCTACAGGGTGATTTATTTGTAGCTGAATTCTTTACAGGTGATTTGTTTGCAGCTGAGCTCTTTAAAGAATGGTTTCTTTGTAGCTGAACTCTCTCAAGGTAACTTCTTCTAGCTGATGTTTTTACAGGGTCGCTAGTTTGTAGCTGAATTCTCTACATGGTGGTTTCTTTGTAACTGAACTCTCTACAAGGTAACTTTTTCTAGCTCATCTTTCTACAGGGTGATTTATTTGTAGCTGAATTCTTTACAGGTGATTTGTTTGCAGCTGAGCTCTTTAAAGAATGGTTTCTTTGTAGCTGAACTCTCTCAAGGTAACTTCTTCTAGCTGATGTCTTTACAGGGTCGCTAGTTTGTAGCTGAATTCTCTACATGGTGGTTTCTTTGTAACTGAACTCTCTACAAGGTAACTTTTTCTAGCTCATCTTTCTACAGGGTGATTTATTTGTAGCTGAATTCTTTACAGGTGATTTGTTTGCAGCTGAGCTCTTTAAAGAATGGTTTCTTTGTAGCTGAACTCTCTACAAGGTAACTTCTTCTAGCTGATGTCTTTACAGGGTCGCTAGTTTGTAGCTGAATTCTCTACATGGTGGTTTCTTTGTAACTGAACTCTCTACAAGGTAACTTCTTCTAGCCTAGAAGAAGTTAACTTGTAGAGAGTTAAGCTACAAAGAAACCATCATTTAGAGAGTTCAGTTTCAAACAAATCACCTGTAGAGAGCTCAGATACAAACAAATCTCCCTGTAGAGAGATCAGTTAGAAGAAGTTACCTTGTAGAGAGTTCAGCTACAAAGAAACCACCATGTAGAGAGTTCAGCTGCAAAGAAATCACCCTGTATAAAATTCTGCCACGAACAAATCACCCTGTAGAGAGATCAGCTAGAAGAAATTACTTTGTAGAGAGTTCAGCTACAAAGAAACTACCGTGTAGAGAGTTCAGCTGCAAAGAAATCACCCTGTAGAAAATACAGCCACAAACAAATTGCCCTGTAGAAAGATCAGTTAGAAGAAGTTACCTTTTAGAGAGTTCAGCTACAAAGAAAGCACCCTGTAGAGAGATCAGCTAGAAGAAGTTACCTTGTAGATCGTTCAGCTACAAACAAATCACCCTGTAGAGAGATCAGCTAGAAGAAGTTACCTTGTAGAGAGTTCAGCTACAAAGTAACCACCATGTAGATAGTTCAGCTACAAACAAATCACCCTTTAGAAAGATCAGTTAGAAGAAGTTACCTTTTAGAGAGTTCAGCTACAAAGAAACCATTCTGTAAAGAGCTCAGCTGCAAACAAATCACCTGTACAGAATTCAGCTACAAACAAATCACCTTGTAGAGAGATCAGCTAGAAGAAATTACTTTGTAGAGAGTTCAGCTACAAAGAAACCACCATGTAGAGAGTTCAGCTGCAAAGAAATCACCCTGTATAAAATTCTGCCACAAACAAATTGCCCTGTAGAAAGATCAGTTAGATGAAGTTACCTTTTAGAGAGTTCAGCTACAAAGAAACTATTCTGTAAAGAGCTCAGCTGCAAACAAATCACCTGTACAGAATTCAGCTACAAACAAATCACCCTGTAGAGAGATCAGCTAGAAGAAATTACCTTGTAGATAGTTCAGCTACAAACAAATCACCCTGTAGAAAGATCAGTTAGAAGAAGTCACTTTGTAGAGAGTTCAGCTACAAAGAAACCATTCTGTAAAGAGCTCAGCTGCAAACAAATCACCTGTACAGAATTCAGCTACGAACAAATCACCCTGTAAAGAGATCAGCTAGAAGAAGTTACCTTGTAGATAGTTCAGCTACAAACAAATCTCCCTGTAGAGAGATCAGCTAGAAGAAATTACCTTGTAGATAGTTCAGCTACAAACAAATCACCCTGTAAAGAGATCAGCTAGAAGAAGTTACCTTGTAGATACACTGCTTGAAGTTACTTGGTTTACTAGGGTGGTATATCTCCAGTATATGGAACAGTTAATTGTTTGTTATTTTAGTAGTTTTTCAGTAAACCTGCATTCACTGATGTTTTACTGAGAGTTTAAAACTTAGTAAAACAATATGTTCCATATACTTAAAGTTACTGATATTTTACTATCAGTATAACTACAGTAAAGCAGCTCAACAAATTAGTAAACTAAGGACCTTCAAGTAGTGATAGTTAAGCTACAAACAAATCTCCCTGTAGAGAGATCAGCTAAAAGAAATTACCTTGTAGAGAGTTCAGCTACAAAGAAACCATCATGTGGAGAGTTCAGCTGCAAAGAGATCACCACTGCCCAAATTTCAAGGCAATAGCTCTTTCCAATCTGAAGTTATCAATTGTCAAAGTTGGCAAATTGGATGTGTGTGGAAGGCCCCTTTTCACAAATCCGGTCGCATATGTATTATATATATAATTTGTACATTTACTGATAAAATATTTAAAGTACATCTACTTCATCTTTTCTTCTTCCTGTAGTAAAGAAAAAAAACAGAGGTTAAAAAAGTCCCAAAGCTGGCCATAGGCCGGCTTTGGGGTATACAAATACAAAAAGAAATGAAATCTAATCCAAAAACAGCCAAGCTGTAAAAAAAGTGTGCGGCCCTCAAAAAGGCTTGGTGAAAAAAGATGTGAAATCCAAGGTGGCGGCCAAGAAATGGCTGTGATGGTAGGTTAATGGTAAAAATTTTAATAACGACAATTCAGGTGAATTTTTGTGCCGCTTCACAAAATTTACCTGAATTGTTATTATTAAAATTTTTGAGTATATGAGTATATTAATTTGTGAGTATATTAATTTTAGTATCCTCCTGCATTATTTTCATAGTATTATTATCAGGATACATAACAGTGTGTCATGTGGCTATAGCCAGTGCATGACAGACAAGGGTATGTATATTTACAGGAATCAAGAAATTATACATGTGATTTTCACACAATCATAACCCACTCTCCCAAAATTAATGCTATGACCCCAATTAACTTTAAAGATGCTTATAATTTCTATATAACTAAACAGAAAATATTCAGTACCAGAAGTTGGAATGGCTTTGCTGAAGGATTTTTCTTAAACGCTTGCTAGACAAGACCATAAGAAAAAGACTACATTATGGTGTAAGATGATTTGCTTTGCCTCTGCACTGCTTTCTTGCATCATTGTGCCAAACTCAAGTTAATATACTAATCCATAAAGGTAACAATTTATTATTTGGATGCTCTATTAGTGTGGTTGACTATTCTATTAGAATATTTCGAGCTTTGATTTAAGCTTTACAGTACACCTAAATAATTATGACACCTCCAGTTGATTTTTAACCCTTCACTTTAATTTCCTTTGCCTTTTCATTACCTATATGTTTACAGTGCAATTACACCTGTAGTTTCTACTAGCATCCTAGTTATTACAAAATTAAACTTTGAAGGCCGGCCCCAATGAATGGAAAAAGTACGTTCTTCAGTATACATCTTAAATCCATCTCTGACATATGCATGCATGCATACATAGATTCACAGATACAGCAAAAAGGGATAAGACCATTGGGCAACTGTGGGCCTTTATTTGGTTTTAAAATGGAAAGACAGTTAGGCACCAGCTGCAGCCTATATGCTGACAAAATTATTTTTGAGCATAAGTGCGCATGCTTTGAAGTATTGACCTTAATGCTATCATAATAATTATATAGGCAGAATAATGATGCTAAAGAGCAGACAGTTAACCATTCAATATAATTATTTTAGAATAATGTGTACATTATTATGCATGTAATACACTAAGCAGCCAATTTGATTAAGGATTAATTCATTTGCAACAACTTTAATTTTAAACGGTTCCATGCAAGCCAAAAGTATTAGCTACTATCCATTCAGAAAGTGCAAAACATTGAAAACAATTAAGTCATAATTTGGCACAACGGGCTGAATTTTTAGCACTGTAGCATAGGCTAGGGCTAGGCGGTATTGAAATTTTACTATCACGATCATGGGAAAATATCACGATAATACTAATTATCACGATATTTTTTGCATGTTTTGACAGGTGCTCTACTATCAAACTGATACTTGCCTACACCACAGTGGCGTAGCCAAGGGTGGGCATGGGCGGGCATTTGCCCAACCATCACAGTTTCTTGCCCAACCATCACAAACTTTTGCCCAACCATCACAAACTTTTGCCCAACCATCACAAGTAGCTTAAGATTCACGCGAGGATTCACAACAGCACACAAAACACCCTACTTTAATACTGTAAAGCGTAAACGTGTACCTCATTTGTTGAACCTTTGACTTCGAAAAAGGGATCGAGATAGATGGTGTATCACGTGATCCATTTTGCAGAAAATCCCTTGGAAAGTCCCTATAATTACACTCATGTAGACGCACGTGCCACGCTCCTTGGCGCGGTTTAAATTCGAAATTTAAAATGGAGTCGAAGCGTGGTACTGTACCTCTAAGTTACAGTTAGTGATAATCGTCAGTAGGATTCAGCGCGGATGGTGTTGGCAGCAAAAGATTTCGTTTCAGTGGACCGGCTTGTCAAGCGTATTTTTTGATAAGGAAAACACCATAGCCTAACTTTTTTACTGCTGATGAAAGAAAACGGGAAAACGTACTCTTCTATATAACAATAATAGCAGATGCAAATGGAGCTGGAAATGGAGAAAAGGTCAAGTCATTATAAAGTGTCACGTGCACAATTTGTACTGATTAACCAAGTTGTGGTTTACACCAGATACATGCAAAATGTACATTGGCTGCTGTAAGTCTGGGACGAAGCTTTCCTGGCGTGCTGATATTTGTGATTATCTATGGACTCATTATAGTTCATAAATTAGCGCCCCCGGCCTTCATTTGGTGCCATGTGGCGTTTACTTGAAAAGCATTGCATATCGCTGTGGTGGTTGGTCTGTTAGCTATACTGCCAGTTGATTGTAGTAAATATGTGATGAACTATTTACGTTGTTGGTTCTTGTAGGTTCAGCAGTTTGAGAGAGAAGTTCCCTACCAGTGGCGGATCCAGGATGGGGCATTTGGGGCAAATGCCCCCCCCCCCCCAAGAAATTGCATACAAGATCGAGATACTCTAATAGAGCAGTCAATTACTCTAATAAAGCAGTCACAATGTTCATGAGGCAGTGTAGCTTACCTATGAAGCTATAAATAGGATTTTATTTTACATAACAGACGTGATATTATAACTAGCTATTATTGTCGTGACCTTTTTTTTTGGTCTTCAACTGGTTTTCAGCAAGTTTTTTTGGTCTTCAATTGTTTTTCAGAAAGGTGCCCCCCCTCTTTCCAAACTCTGGATCCGCCCCTGCCTACAGCAGCGCGATGTCTTGGCTACGTTGTCGCATCAGTTTCTCGTTGCTCCGCTCCGCTCAGCGATTGCGTGCCTTAGGGGGGCGCGCTCCCACAGTGGTTGTCCCATCAGCCATAGGGCACTTGACCTTGTACTATCAGAGGGTCGGGTGCCTTCCCCCTAATTATTTAAATTGCTCCCTTTAATCTCAGTCCAATTTTTGTCTAGCACTTCAACATCTAGTGCTAGGGGTGGTGGCAAGGGGTGCTGGTTACCCCGGGAAAAAAAAAGCAGTTTGATGTCACGTGATACTCAGAAAAGACGATCGTCAGTGGATGCATACCCTACAAGTAATAGAATAGCATAGCTACAGCTACAGCTAGTAAAATGTTCTCATGCATGCAAGCAACATTTGTTTACACTGTAGCATAGGTAGCTGTAGGCCTTGTGTGCATACACTTTTCATATTTTTCTTTGATAAAGTCTCACATGAAAGTGAGTGTGTTTCTTGTGTGTGTAGTTAAGTTGATGTTATGCCCAACCATCAAATGTTGGCTGGCTACGCCCCTGCTACACCAGTGGCATAAACTGTAACAGCATGAATAGACAATTATATCATCGCACTATAAGATACAGACATCAGAGATAGACTTCAATTTCTGTAAACACCATAATTGTTAAAATACCATACACTAAAAACATTGTGTTGATAAAAACGCTTAGAAAATCCCTTAAAAAGGTACTTAAAATAAGTTATAAGGACATGGAGATACAAGCATGAACTGTGCAGATAAACAAAATTAGTTCAAGTTTCTTGACAAAAAGGTGAGCTGATTTATCTTTTCAGGCTTTAAACAACTTCTTAAATTGGAATTAATGTATCCAGCAGCACTGAAAACTCGTTCCGATGCTACACTTGTAGCACAAATGCACAAAATTAATATTTTCTGGCTAACTTGCTTAATAAAGGAAACTGCAACTCTTCTTTCTTCCACCAATCCAGTGGAGACTGATCAGTGTTAGCCACTGGCATCTGCATGTAAATATCAAATTCATTGTTAACCTTTTCAGCTATAGTAGTTTGGACTGACACTGCATGTTCTGGTTCATCATCTAAAATTCTGCTGAGGGCTGACCGCTTGCAAGGAGGTTCCATTGAAGTTATTGTCACTTCCTGACTAGTTTCTCCTTCGTCAAGTTCCGAGAGCTCTCTCTTCAATGCAGCAATTGTAACTTGCCTAACATCTTCAGACAATCTCTTCTTGAAACGTGGATCAACCAAGCAACATCTAGATAACAGCTTATCTATTTCTGGCTCACTGTATCTCTGAAGTAAGTCAGACTTGATCCTGGACTTCATTTCTTTAGCCAGGTCTGTATCCTCATCACTGAGTGCTAATACTTTATTACAAATGCTCTGCACTAATGGCTTCACTGCTGAAACACTCACCCTCTTCTCTGCAGCAAGTGCATCTGTTAGTTTTCGCAATGGTTTCAGCACAGAAATCATTGAATCAATGACGTCAAAGTCTAGAGATGATAGAAAATTGACAGATTTTCGATCAGTTGCTAGCACAACACAAATGGATCTCTGTTGCTCAGAAATCCGAGCAATCATGTCATAAGTTGAGCCCCATCTTGTTGTACAATCTGTCTTCAATTTATGAGCTGGTAGGTCATTTTCTGCTTGAGATTTTGCTAGATCACGAGTTTTTTTTTCCAACTTTGTGAAAACCTTGCAATAACTTGATGACACACTTGTAGAACTTCTTCAATGGAGTAGTCTCGGAGGCCTTTAGATATGGCTAAGTCCAAATTGTGGCCAAAGCAGCTTAGCCTTGTCCACCTCAACAGCCTACATGCTAACTTGATATTCGAGCCACTGTCGGTTATTATGGCAACTTGTTTCTCTGCATCAAGACCCCATTCATCAAGAATCTCCAGCAATGATTCTTTTAAATTCTCTCCCGTGTGATCCTCTACTATATAACGAGTACACAAACAAGCACTTCGTAATTGCCACTCAGGTGTTATGTAGTGGATTGTGTAGCTTAGAAATGGATCCTTAGCACATGATGTCCAGAGATCAGTAGTTGCTGAGAAGCTGACTTCAGTACTAGAAAATGTGTGCTTAAGTTTATCATAAGTTTCACTAAATAATGTAGGTATAGCAGTGCGACTAAAGTAGTTACGACCAGGCAGCTCAAACCTAGGAGCAAAAGCTTTCAGCATATGTTTAAATCCGGGCTTTTCAATAGCATATTCAGGCTGAGAATCTTTTGCAGGCCAATAGGTCACACTTTTGGTCAACCTTGCATGTTTCCTAGAATTGGTTGCTAGTTTCTGTCCCCTCAACAAAGCTTCTTTGATTAATGGTTGGTTTGAATTTTGTTGGACGCTACTCTGTTTTTTCAATTGTGATGATCTCTGAAGGTCAGCATACAAATCAGGGTGTTTGGTTTTAAGATGAGAATATAAATTGCTAGTGTTACCTAGCTTCGCACGTACCTCCGCAAAACACTCTCTAGGCAAACAGGCTTGTCCACTTCCACAATCCTCCCGTCTATTTGTCTTAACTCAAAATGGCGCCAAACATCTGACTTTGTGTTCTTTTTTGCAACTAAACTGCACGCATTGCTAGTATTACTCACAGACGTTATAGAATTGATGACAGCTCCACTTGATACGTGGTCGATAGAGGTAGTACTATTACCAGGGTCATCTAAGTATTCTTCTTCAGCTTCATTTTCTTCCTCGTTTTCTTCTTCAAACTCATTATCCGCATCAGAACATGACGACGATAACCATTCATCCGAGTCACTGCCTCCATCATCTACTGCTGAGAAATAACTCGCTACAATGGCAGCGGTGTGACGCTGTCCCGCCATGTTTTAGTATTGTTTTACGATGGTATACGGACGGTAATTATGATAGCGCGATAATATCGTAACCAATAATTTTTCGCAATACTGGTAGCATGTCAATGTAATATCGCAGTTTTGCGATATAACCGAGATACCGCCCACCTCTAAGCATAGCATAGCATTATAGGTACTATTCAAACTAACAGTATTGACAGACTACATAATTATGTGTTCATGCAATCATATTACAACACTGTGATGAAGAATTTGCTGTTTTTCAATTTAAAAACTAAAAAACATTTCAAAGTGCTTTATGCATTTGGCCCATGCCTGAGACACATTATTGTTGCAAGTTCCATAAGGGAGGGTCACTAATTAAACACTTTAATTTATTAGAATGATCTCAGTATGTCACTAAGAGAACAGCAGCTGCCCACTCTTGTGATCATCATAAAGCACAGGAGGTGCTTGATAATCTACACATGGAATCACAATGAGAATGACAAGAGTTACTATCAGAGTTAAATGTGCAATAAGTGCTACTGTTAAAGAGAAGTATTGCCCACAATTGATTGGGAATAAACCAAAGAGTGCTCCAGCAGCAACCAAAAAAGCTGATGAGCAAGTGCTTGATCGTGATTCCAGTGAGGATGACAGCCCAGATTTGTCTGATGATAGCCTTGACTTGGAGTAAATGCAGGAGGGAAGGGAAGAATTGCTGAATCACAAACTGCTCAAGAGAGAGAGGCAAGCAGTTGACTTCAGAGATCAGAGTTGGAGTAAGAGGTGTGACTCTAGAACTTCACAATGGGATGATATTCGGTTATGTCCCAGGGGATTCAAGGAACTACGTAGACATTTTGATAGGTTCAGGTGAGAAGATTTTGATGTCTAGCTGGACGATTTTGCGGAAGCCACTAATGACATGGGTTGGTGGCTTCCGCAAACCATAACACCATAAAGAGAAACTTTATAGATTTTTATATTGCTGACAGAGCTGGGGTAGTTACTTCAGAAAAGTAGCTACCGTAAATCAGGAAAAATTTGTTGTCAAAAAGTTTTCGTCCCTGGCTGTATTGACAAAAATTAAAACGACTAATTATTTTTAACTATATATACAAATAATTTGTGCATACAAATAGCTATTAACGTATAGTTATTCCATCAAAACATATTCGTCAATTATGCTAGCAATGAAAATATGTTGCATTGAAATTTTAATAGATGAAAAATTTCTACACCGAAATGTGACTGGATTTGACAAAACCAGGCTTCCACACACATCCAGATATGCGACTTTGAAGGACCATAACTTGATGTAGGAATAAGCTATCACTTTCACATTTTGACCTGTCATTCCATAATGCATGCAGTGTAAGATTTTTGTGAAAGTTTTAGGTCAACAGCATACTGAGTGGTCAAGTTACAACCAGTTACAGTCAAAGAATTGGATGTGTGTGGAAGCCTGGTTTTGTAAAATCCAGTCACAAATTTTCCTGATTTATGGTAGTTACTAGTTACCAGTGTTGGGACAGTTACTTTTTAAAAGTAACTAGTTACATATTACTTGTACCAGAACTATTTAGTTACAGTTACATATTACCCAAAAAATAAAGTAACTATAATATTACATATTATTATAAAGCACCTATTAAGCACAAAATTATGCCAGTAGTCATGGATATTTTCACCCTCTCAAACACACTTATGTAACAACTTTAAACGGGCTGTAGGACCAGGTGTCCTACAGACTTTCAGCACTTGTGCTGTAAAGCCTTAATAAATAATAAATACTGTACATCAATTTAGTCACTGCCAATTAGGATTTGTAATGCAAGAATGGAATTAAAACAGTGCTGGGAGTGCCCAGAAATCAGGATACTCTAATAGAGAAGTGAGTCACCTAACTACTCTAATAGAACATTCAGCAAAAACATAATTTATATAAGGGTATAAATGTAGATTCCTTGACCTGAGTGCAGCTAATGCAGCAATGAAAACCAAAAGAACAATCCTTTTGTCAGTTTATTTGCAACAGTTACTACCTCCTGATTAGGAATACGATAAGCTCTACCCATTGAGTAAAATGATCACTTACAACTGATAAGCTGTTACTATTCTGTGTTAATGGTAACAAGGGCCTACAATGTCTTTAGCTACTAGTCGCATAGGTTAGCCATCTTTAACTCATTGAAGTTGACTTGAGTATGTATCAATTGGGTGAAAGTATCTTTTGAGAAGCACAGGTAGCACAAGTATAACACCAATTACATATAATTATGTCCAGGCCAATAAAAACACTCTTTAAGATGACTGAGAATTTTATCTTGTCCACCCACTACTCCAGCACATAGCTCTTGTAAAACCTCATTGTAAAAACAAACAGGCCGGAGACTATTATAATTTTCCTATAGCTACATATTTTGCCACAAGTTGTATGAAACCATATTAGCTTCTGGGTCACACTACTTAATGATGTTCCTCGTCACTATAACTATAGCACAACATTAACTGCAGTAGCTATGCATCCATTTGCACTTAAGTTACTCTGTGGTAATTGCAACATGTCAGGGGCGTATCTAGACCAATTGTGATGCCCGGACAAACCGCTAACCTTGCAAGCAACTAAGTGAGCAACCTGTGGGATGTTCATACGTACACTCATAAAAATTTGTTTTTGGTGCACAGCATGGCTAGCTATTCTGTATAGCTGCTAACTCTATCTGTATGGTGCATGAACATAAGCATTTATACAGCCTATCTAGCTAAATCGCTACTGCATGATTGCTACCTAATCGATTGTAGGATGTATATGTAGTAGTAATCACGTGCAGCGCCACAACACACTTAAGAGATCTTGTGTGATAAGTCCTCCATTGAAGATGTGACTCACTAAACATGACAATTCATCCACTGACTGGCTCTGCTTCAGTGAACTCAGGTCTACAAAAAATGGCGGCCGCAAAACTGGCAAAAATCCTGGTGATCTCCTACCACTGCTACTAATACAATTGTGTTTTAATAATAGCTCACATCACATATCACACTCCACTCCTAAAGCGTACAACATTGACTCCACACCTTGCTCCACACTGTTTCCCTTGTGTCACGTTGCATCTAAATAAATTCGGGCGCTATTAGAGGACTCTGTTTAGAGCATTATCACGGACCTCGCACCATCAAACAATAATCAGACAATATCCAACTAACGGCCAACTGTGAACGCTCACACGTCACGTGGAGAACACATGGCGCCATTTTCTGATTTTAACTGAACGCGCAGAGCTAATTTGTTTCATATCATGGTGCACCCCTTTTTAAAGAGAGGGTCCAAGTGTCGATGGCAGGCAGAACCCGAGGCAGAAGCTGCTGGCAAATTAATGGTAATGGGGGTGGGGGAGGATTTATGTGTTAAACGCGATATTTTGAGTGGCTGCGTGACCCAACCATTTTCTGATTCCCGGGCAAAGTGAAGTGATGCCCGGGAAAATGCCCGGGTTTAGCTATGCCACTGCAACATGTTGATTGCTGTGACACACCCCGGGTATTGAAGTAATGGTGAGGCCACCATTTATTCAGCAACCCATTTCACCAAAACCAGTCTCGTTTTTTTGGTATCTTTAATGCATGAACTTGAAACTTCATCACAGTATCAACACAACTTTGTTGGCAGATTTGTTGGTCAATTTGATGACCATCAAGCAACTACTTACTCTAATGTTTTTGACTAAACCTGCATTCCCAAACTAATCAATTACTGACTCAAAAGTGAAGTGATCGTTAAACTTCACTTTCATCTATGTCCCGCCTGTTTCACAGAGTTAAAAACAAAGAACAGTAGGAGAAGCACCTCTGCACTTAATCCAATCGCCATGGAAAGTATGGATAATTCCTGTAGGGAAGCCATTGAGCTACCATGAATTGACACTTTGGGCTGTCAGCAAAAAGAAATGGGACACAAAGTAGGACAAGTTGCATACATTGTACGTACTGTGGTATGCCAAAAGGCACCTGTAAAGTTGAAGCAACGTCAAGCAATGAAATAATCAAGCCTATAGCCCCAGCCATTATCAAGTTATGCTTGTTTGAAGGCATTAGGGAAGCAGACAGTTCATAGTTAGTAGAAGATTCCATTGGATATATTTTTTAAATCTTTTGGAACCAGATTTCAGAAAATCATACCAGCATACAAATTTATAGAGTAAAAATAATTTTCAAAAATTAAAACATGGGAACAGAGATTGCTGAAAAAGTAAAGAAACAAGGGTCAAATAAGCCAGCATGTTAAACGCACAGAGATCTCTATTTGGGCTCAATGGATATGGTATAGCTAGAGACTAAGGAAAATGAGTAGTATAAATAGGGGCAGATGAGTACTGAAAATAATCAGTAAGCACTGAGAATGCTTCTGTATAAATGTTCATTTGAGTCCAAATAGAGATCTCTGTGTGTTTAACATGCTGGCTTGTTTGACCCTTGTTTCTTTACTTTTTTCAGCAATCTCTATCTAATCCAAAACAGCCAAGCTGTAAAAAAGTGTGCGGCCCTCAAAAAGGCTATGGTGAAAAAAGATGTGAAATCCAAGGTGGCGGCCAAGAAATGGCTGTGATGGTAGTTTAATGGTAAAAATTTTAATAATGACAATTCAGGTGAATTTTGGTGCCGCTTGGTCAATTGGCACAAAATTCACCTGAATTGTCGTTATTAAAATTTTTACCATTAACCTACCATCACAGCCATTTCTTGGCCGCCACCTTGGATTTCACATATTTTTTCATAATAGCTTTTTTGAGGGCCGCACACTTTTTTTTACAGCTTGGCTGTTTTGGATTAGATTTCACTTCTTTTTGTATTTGTATACCCCAAAGCCGGCCTATGGCCTGCTTTGGGACTTTTTAAACCTATCTTTTTTTCTTTACCACAGGAAGAAGAAAAGATGAAGCAGATGTACCTTAAATATTTCTGATTTTATCAGTAAATGTACAAATTATATATGTAATACACATATATTTATTACAGAACTGTCCATAGTGGTTTCTTTGTAACTGAACACTCTTCAAGGTAACTTCTTCTAGCTGATCTCTCTACAGGGTGATTTGTTTGTAGCTGAACTATCAACAAGGTAACTTCTTCTAGCTGTTCTCTCTACAGGGTGATTTATTTGTAGCTGAATTCTGTACAGGTGATTTTTTTGCTGCTGAGCTCTTTACAGAATGGTTTCCTTGTAGCTGAACTCTCTACAAGGTAATTTCTTCTAACTGATCTCTCTACAGGGAGATTTGTTTGTAGCTGAACTCTCTACAGGTGATTTGTTTGCAGCTGAACTCTCTACATGATGGTTTCTTTGTAGCTGAACTCTCTACAAGGTAACTTCTTCTAGCTGATCTCTCTACAGGGCGATTTGTTTGTAGTTGAACTCTCTACATTGTGGTTTCTTTGTAGCTGAACTCTACAAGGTGATTTCTTCTAGCTAAATTATCTCTATCAATAGTTGCATGAATTCCCTACAAGGTAACTTCTTCTAGCTGATCTCTACAGGGTGAATTGTTTGTGGCTGATCTCTCTACAGGGTGACTTGTTTGTAGCTGATCTCTATACAGGTTACTTGTTTCTAGCTGATCTCTTGAATTCTCTTCGGGTGACTGCTCTATTAGGATGACTGCTCTATTAGGATGACTGCTCTATTAGAGTATCTCGATCTCGCACTTGCTACACCAAGTTGGATTTCGTGTTATAACTCCGTGGCTTTATGTCTGATTCTTCTACACCATTGATGAGCCTTTCTAAGATGATAACTCCATCTGTACAGCGATTTTCAAAGCATTACCCCAAGCGGTTTATCTGGTAGGCGTGGCAAGCAGTCGTTTTTTATTAGCTAATGTCGATTGCGTAATTGTTACAAACTGTTGGTTTTTTCGTTGTATCTTCCTGGGTTTTAGCTCAATTTCTTTCAAACCACAAAAGGTTTGAGGTTCAATAGTTATCCTATTCACCCACCAATTTTCAGCTTCTTCCCATACGCGGTTTACCCTGTCGGCGTGACAACATATTGGTGTTATTTTTCGTGAATAATCGCTCATAACTCTTTGCCTGTTTATGGTATTCCAGCCAAAGTTGGTACAGAGATGTGCCTTTATACCCCCCTTCTGTGTGCCAAATTTCAAGGCGATCGGATATGGCGTTCGCGTTTTATAGCAGTTTTTGTAAGTGTGCGAAAAGAGGAAGAAAAATAAGAAGAAAAAGAAAAAAAAACGAAGAAACTAAGCCAATTTTTGAAGTCGCATATCTCGGAAACGCTTGAAGCGATTTCGCTCAAATTTGGAATGTGGAGTGCTGAAGTTGGAGGGAGTGTCCACAGCAAAACTCGTCTTGTTTCATCAAGGCAGCACAGAGCTACGGAGGTGCGAAAATTGCGTTTTCTTTCTTCCTGTCAATATAGAGGAACTCACCTAATATCGGACGGGCTCCAAAATCGGACGCAATTATTCGAGCTACAACAGGAATTTTTAAACAACTCATATGTCTTCAGATAGTTCAAGGCTGTGGGACTTTGGGCACCAAGTATCAGCTTTCTTGGCTTCTTTGTCTGGTGGCAGCAGCCCTGCAAAGTCATTTCCGATTAATACGTATAATCGGAAAAAACAGTCGATTCACGGACACTCACCGTCTACATATCAGACTTGCATTCAATCAACAGTTTTCTACCTTAAAGTAGTAGAGTAACTCATCTACTTTCTAAATATCCCTGGTTTATTAAATCAAATCCTTTTAATCACGAATTACAAATCAAATAAAATGAGACGTCACTGGAGTAATAATCGCACCATAAATTTAAGTATACGGAAACTTGATTAAGTATACGTTGTTTGAGATACGTATACGGGAAATGTTCACCGTATACTTTTACAAACATCGTTTACTTCCGTATACTTAATATCATAGTGCGATTATTACTCCAGTGACGTCTCATTTTATTTGATTTGTAATTCGTGATTAAAAGGATTTGATTTAATAAACCAGGGATATTTAGAAAGTAGATGAGTTACTCTACTACTTTAAGGTAGAAAACTGTTGATTGAATGCAAGTCTGATATGTAGACGGTGAGTGTCCGTGAATCGACTGTTTTTTCCGATTATACGTATTAATCGGAAATGACTTTGCAGGGCTGCTGCCACCAGACAAAGAAGCCAAGAAAGCTGATACTTGGTGCCCAAAGTCCCACAGCCTTGAACTATCTGAAGACATATGAGTTGTTCAAAAATTCCTGTTGTAGCTCGAATAATTGCGTCCGATTTTGGAGCCCGTTCGATTTTAGGTGAGTTACTCTACTCACGGGTGTTACGCGCTGGCTTCTTGGGCCGCACGACACACTACCGTGTGTCTTGATTCCCATGTTTTAATTTTTGAAAATTATTTTTACACTAGTTTGTTTATTTTTATAAATCCATTTATGGATAGCTAACATGATAATAAGAGGTGCTGGTAGTGCTTGATATTACACAGACTAAACATGTATATCAAGTTAGTCATCACGTAGCTATTAAGTAATCAGCTAATATTATCAGAGTTAGACATGTTTCCATACTATTGAATGTACTTTGTACTATACAGCATTGACATATCCAACTATAGGCATGTTGTGGTCAGCAATAGTATGGCTTCTGATTTGTGTAGCTATGTGATCATAATCATAGATTATATATTCCTTACCGGGATTGGAAACCGAAGATATTCCTGTATAAAGAGGGCAAGCTGTCAGCGTTGTAATAATCAACACCTCTCCTTTGATTACTATGGTTTCGTTTGTCGATGAAGCAGAGAAGAGGAAAAGCAGTTTAGTGTCTTGCCCCTTTCATTACAAGGATTTCTCGTCATAGTAAGTTAAACACAAATGTTTTATTGGCAAATGATCATCGAAAACCGGGTTAAGTTACTCGCATTGTCCGTTTAGTTTACTGAAATGCTGTTCGTTGCACCCTTTAAGTTTGGAGGTTTTATTGCTCTATGGAAGCGTCCAAGCTCCCTGAGAACAATTCCAAGTAACAGACAAGTGATTCTTACGCCGTTCTGACTTGGTTATCGCTCTCATCCAGTTGATTTTTAAGGTAAATTGCAAGAAAAATCGCATTCCATCGCGGTTTCAAATGTCGAAGTTTGGAGGTTTTAGAGCATTGCCGGAGCTGTTATCATTAGGTTTGCTGTGTATTTCCAAGAATTCAGTCTTATAGTAGATGTTCTGTCGGTTATTTCTGGCTGCTGTCAGTAGGCATTGCTCTGAAATATTTATTTTTAAAAACGTATTTGTATCATAATTACTTAATTTGTCTGTGTTTTAACAGCACAATGACAGGAGAAGGAAAAGACCACTCAGGCTCACTAGTAGAAAGCATTTTAAGCCTAAGCCTGATGGGTATCAATCCCATTGAGTGAAGTTTCAGTCCTGAAAGTATCTTTGCCCTTGTCGTTCAATGTCAAGCTACCATTGTCAGCATAGCTACTGTGATGCACCAGTTGAAAGCTTAGAAGCACTATACACAGTAGATTGAAGGAGTGTGCTGTTGTACCTACAGATATGCATATTAATATGAAACATTTGTGTTAGCTCTTCATGTGACTGCAGGTTGGATCGAATCATGATAATGATCAAATTATGATCTACAAATTGGGTTCCTCTGAATATGGCTGTGTAGTTTTGCTATCTTTAACTGTCAGGAAAAACTTGAGCTGCTTATAGTTGAGCGGAAGCTATTACCTTAATCATATAATTATTTTGAAGAACATATAGATTGCAATAATAATTGTACAATTATGTAATTGAACAATTTTGTTGCTTAATAAATCTACATACTGCTGTCGTATAAACCTCTACAAAAACTATTGGATTGCTGTGTACTCTTTGGTTTTCTGTTTGTATTTTTTCAAGCCATGCACTGGTGAAAGAAAAACCCTGTACACAGTTCCACTATCTTGCTTAAGAGTTCTTGATGCACTTCTCTTTCATCAACTTCAAAACCAGCTGTCCAATAGAATTCAACGTCATCATTTGCAGAGTGACCCTTTGAATAATTTCATCCTTTTTGGCAACCCAGTGCATGAGCGTGTGAAGACACTCCTTCAATTCTTCCTCAATAGCTAGAAATACATAGTGGCCTCCTTGATATGACATGATCCCTTCTATTCATCTTCTCGGTTGTGCCACATTGACTCCATTTGAACATCAGGCTAACAAATTCACTGCAACCTTTCTAGCCTCAGCTGCAACGGGAGACTTTATTTCAAATGAACTATCTTCCAGAACCGCATTTGTAATGGCCACTATGAAATGTATTTAGGCTTTCCTTTATATGATGGGACAATAGTTCAGTACGAAATTTCGAGGATCCTTATAATTAAATGAAACTTACTCTTCAGTTTCATCTGTATCTTTCGTAGCGTCTTTAGTGCAGTACTCTTCTTTTTACTCCTTTTGGCCTGCCGTCACTTGTGACATCTTATCGCGTAGAGTAAAGAACACAGTATAGTGAAACGAGATTCCGTTTACTACACTACAACGCTGAGTGGAACTGTTGATTGGTGTAAATTGCCTTGGTTTCCAATCCCGGTAAGGAATATATAATCTATGTCATAATTAAGTCAAAGGTAGTTAATGATATAAGGTTTCCAAATGAACTTGTTAACATAAATAGTTACTAACACAATTAACACGTTGGTTACCCTTCCAGAAACTAAGTCAGAAGATCAATGGCTAAGTGAACCTACAAGAAGCAAAATTGCTTGAGAATGGGTGTTATCATTGTAATACGTATTTAAAAATAGGTCATGGGCATGAAGAAAGACATAGGAAGAAAAGTTATGTAGTTTTTATCCCCAAAAAGTACCCACATTTTGCTCTAGCCCTGTGAGAAAAAATAATAATAAGATGAAAAATTGCTCAAAATGGCAGATTTCAGTTCTTTAAAAAAGTTCTTTTATCAAGTCCTTTTGACTTCATCTTTGCTAGTAGACTTAAACGTCTTCCAAATTTACTTCTAAGGTTCTTTTGTGGTTGGAAAAGGTTTCTAAGGTAGTGTTTAGTTGAGTGTTCTATTAGGATTTTGGAGAAAACATAGGCGATCTCTATTATGAACCACTACTGTGGTCATAGGCGGATCTAGGAGGCATTGTCAGGGGGGGCCAAGGGGGGGGCAAAAAGTTTTAGTGTACAAAAGTGTTTATTCCACTAAGAGGAATTCTAGTACGCAAGTTATATTCAGTTACATAACTTCATTCAGTATAGTTGGATGAATGATAGACATACGGTTGTAAGACTGTAGTTGGCAAAAAAATTTTAAAATTAGACTTCCTAGGTTTGAATCTGGGAGCATTTTTGATAGCATTTAGCTAACAAAGTGTATGCTTACAATGCATAATATAAAGATTAGTTAGCCTAATTGAGATAAAGCCTATTTGATGGTAAAGTGTGCTAAATAGAGATAAGGTGTAGCTATAGCTAGTATTGTTGTAATGACATTACAATTGTGACTGCTCTATTAGAGTATCTCGATCTTGGCACAAAAATTCAAACTTATATGTCTCACTTTCTTTACAATGTACAGTATAACTGTAAAGTACATTTACAATTGTTGTCTTCTATTTGCCCATTTGCTTTCTATACTTCTGAATACAGTATGAATACGTGATTCCAGTTTCTGGTATCAACTGTGAGCCCAAGGGGGCAAGAGAAAGGCCAGGGGGGGCACAGCACCCCTTGGCCCCCCCCTCAGATCCGCCTATGACTGTGGTTCATGATACTTCGCTGCATCAGTTGTTATCAAGAATGTGAATGATGGTCCATTGTCATGATTACACAGAAATACAAACAATTTACTACAAATGTGTTCTTGATACACATAAAGTATGCTTTCACGTTACAGTATGTTATTATGTATGTTCAAGTAGTTCTAGTTATACCATTGGAATGTTTAATGGTACCCAACAAATGAAAAAAGGTATGAAGTAATATCACCACATCAAATTTGACACTTTTGAATTAACACAAAGTAAACAATAACTTGGCCGTACCACTGATATATTACCATTAATTCTAAACAAAATACATAATGGTTTCTATATCACCATAGTATATGTACAATAACAAAATTCTTAAAACAGATAAAGTGTACTAAATGTTAATAGCTCTAGATGTGCCAAAAAGAAATAAGGTACAGTGGATATGCCTTGTCATTTGAGTAGGTGATGTAAATCTCTTGATCCACGTGTCTCACCATTCACAGTATCATAACAAGTCTTCTCTGAAGATATTGATGGTTTGTATGGAGGCATGCGCAATAGTGGATCAGAAGAAGAATAATAACTGTCTCCAGTCAAAACCTTAGTAAGAAACATCTGTTTTGCACTACTGTGGGTCCTGAGATATAATGATGAATAAGATGGATTCTCATAAGCATAACTACAAGAATATTTTGCACTTTCAGCAAGATAATTTCCTTGGCCCCACATGCCTTTTTGGCTAAATCTCATGTTAAAACCTTCTTCAGATTTATATATTTCTTCTGGGGCAGTTGATGATGACCCATGAAATAATTCCATTTCATTTATTCTCTGATCCTTTACGGCTCATCCGTTCCTTGTGCTGACAATATTTCTCCCAAAGAAATTCATTTTGAATACGATCAATTAAGACCATCTCCACATAAGGTATTGTTTCCCTCATGCGATTTAAAATTTTAGTCCACTCTGACGAGCCTTCATGGACATATTTTAGCTCAATAGGATCAGTCTGAGGTTCCCATTCCACTGGCTTGGGGAACGACTGTTGCACAGGAATACTAGTAGTTGTAGCTAAAACTTGATAAACTGTATCTTGTACACATTCTTTATAGCCTGCAGTATTATACTTTACTGGACCTTCAGAACTAGCTGGACTGGCAGATATTTCTACCCTGTAATCATTGGATCTGTTTAATATGCTTGTCCAAAATTGGAACCATGTTTGGCTGAACATCAATGAATTTGAAGTATTGAGGGAATCGATACATGAGCTCAGCTTTTCTTCTGCTTCTTTACCATCTGAAGGTGAGGCATGAATTAATATCTTAGATGTGACTACCAGTTTCAGGATCATTCTTCACTGATTCTTTCACAGGTACACGTTTTATAGGATTTATACTGTAAGTATCCTCATTTATCTGCATCATGTTTGACACGTGTGAGAACTGGAAACTGAAAATCTCACCATTAATTGTTAGGGAATGACGAGTGCCTGTAACATACATTGCTTCAATTTTCATTGAATCACATTGAGAAAATAGTTCCCATTTTTGCATATCATTCTTGAACATCCACACATGATAATTTGTTACTTGTTTAATAGTTCTAACTTTGTTTGTTCTTGTATTGGTTTGAGTCGTTGAACTAAAGTCAATCACATAATCAAACCTCCCAATTATCAGATTACACAAAGAACTTGTTAGACTTTTCTGATTTAAGATTTTGTTGTCTTCCGGTTGGTAAAGATAATACTTGCCATCATCATCTTTCCATAACCACATTGAATTTGCTGGCTCTTTTACATCACCAGATGAAAAATCATGTGATGGCTTTGTGGTGATCCATTGCTGAAATAATCCTGACTTAAATTCCGACTGAAATTTCTCAGCCATGTCAATTGGTAGAACAATCCGTAATTTTTCAATAGAACAAGACTGCATGCAAATGTCATGTATGGCATTTAGACAAGCCTTAGCCAGAACATCTATGGGAAGACTCTTATCAATGTAACTGATATAAGGCAAAGACACCCTCGTTGCATTACAACTCTCTGATATCCTCAAGTTGTCAGTAACAGCAGAAATAATGGCAATGTCTTCACCACTATCCCCATCTACCCAGTTGGGTAAAACTGCATGGATAACTTTTTGACCATCATCTTGACAACTGCATGACCACCTTCCCAGCTGGTTGAATTCCATGACACTTCACATGAAGCTCACACCCAACTACTGCAGTATCATTGACAACATCCTTCACTTCTTTAGATTTTCATCTGTAAAGTTAATGAACACATCACTGTTCTCTAATGCAATACTTCCTTCACAAATCTCTACAGTTATATCACAACCAGGTACACAGGCTGATGACAATACTTCAGGTTGAAATTGTACTGTGAGTGACACTGGTAGATCACTTTGTAATTCTTTACACAACTGAACAAACTCTGGTGATCTCAACACAGGACGTGAGAGGTAGTCTACAGCAAGCTCTGAACAAGTTATATCACTTTCTAGGGATGAAATATACTTCAAGAAGTGTGGTTCAGCTTGTTTAATAGCAGCTTCAGTTCCCTTCACTTCAATACCACCACAAGGACCAGTGACTGCTGTGACACTAGGAATTTTATTGCTCTTTGCTAATTCTAGTACTTCATTCCATTGTGATAGCATCTTTTTAGTTGAAAATGAGTATTTCACTTCAAACAACTTTTTCACAATTGTCCATTTATCTTTTTCAGAACAAATGAAATTCTCAATAGTTTTGGATACCTCTTCTGCATGTGTGCAGTAAGGTGACACAATTATGATATCACTGTCCTTAGCTTCAAAATGAAATATCAAATCTTCCTTTAATTACTTTGCCTAAGCCTTCTTTCAATAACTTTATTCCCATTCTATCTGTAGGTATAACACACTCTCTGACACTACCATCAATTCTTTTAGCAGAGGAGATTGCACTATCTACCCTCCAAACAAGGTCACCAACTACTACTATCTCACACGTGATGGTGTCACCAGACACTAAAGTGTTTAGCTCCACATAAAGCTCTTTGTTTGTAGAGATCTCTTCATTCACTGTGAAAAAGGCTCAGAATAATAAGGTATATAACAGTCTTATTATGTTAGTATTGGAATGAAATAGTACAGCATATGTGACCGGATTTGCGAAAAGGTACCTTTTTCACACACAAAATTTGACCCATTTTTTGAACTTTGAAGTTTCATAATGTTTTGATCATAGCATGTAATTGCCTGAAATTTTCTATGAGTGTAGCTAAAGTATCTGGCTGCATTTTGAAAGTAAGAACAAGTTAATCAGTATAAGGAGTCAAGTGTTACATCATTTTGTTTGCTGACATGTAAAATGTGTGAAAAAGGTACCTTTTCGCAAATCCGGTCACATATATTATTAGATTAGGACTTTACTATAACAAGCTTATTGAATACATTTAAGACAGTCATATATTAGAGATTAAATCACTAGTATAGTGCGGTGTATTATCAGACTATACTAAGCCTATTTCAACCATATATTGGCTACTATACTACTGTACTTTTTTACTTTCCTATAATCTGTGGCTACCTTAATTAAATAATTTCTATAATTATATTTGTAATGAATTTAATTCTGTAAATATGTTGAAACCACAATAGGTACAGCTAGTAAATCAATGTCTCCTTGGCCATGGCAGTATCAAATCAATTTCGTCATTTATCAGTCTTTATCCAACTGCAGCAGGTAAGGCAGTAAATACAATTCACAAGTTCCATTACAAATTACCTGTATTATCATCACTATGTAGAACTCTGTGACAATCTGTTAGTCGTCTGGTAGAACTGTCATACAAAGATGGTAAATATAATGTGTATTCTGGATAATCGTTGGACTTACAGTTTGTAACAATAAGAATCTCATAAAACCACGACCTTGTCTGGAAACCTAGTATTACCATGTAGAATGGTGGCTAGGTCCCACAAAAACTCTATTAAAGATGGTAAATATAATGCGTATACTGAACAACCATTATACTTACAGTTTATAACAATCTTTTAAAACTGAGACCGACAATCCATGTACATCTAAGACAAGTCTGATAAGACCAGGTCTCACAACCCTAAATGGAAGCAAACATAATTCATATTCTGGATTATTTGGTGTACTTACAGGTGTTATCAGTGAGTCTAACCAGACATAAAACAGCCACTTAGTATGTGACTTTGTTGGGCTAACGTGTTACGTAAGCTCACAAGAAGCATCTGATACACTGATAACCAAGTCCAAGAATCTTGTAATCACTAAGTACAACTGAAACAAGACTAAATATAATATAATTTGCATACTCTCAGTGAACTTACTTTTGTTAGCAATACGAGCATGATCAGTGAAATAAGGACAAACAAGACAAAACAGGTTCTTGAAAGCACTCAACTCATTTACAGTGCCAGACAAGGTAGCAGCCGTCAGCTGTTGATAAAAAGTAGTGAAAAACATGAAGAAATGAGACCAGTTTCCACAAACCTAAACGAAGGTAAATATAAATTGTATACTGGACATGCACTCTCAGTGTACTTACTTACAGATGTTAGCAATAAGAATCACCAAGTCTGTAATTCCTACCCCATTGAAAAGAAAATGAATAAAAACATAATCAGGCTTAATGCACTTACAGCTGTAAGTAATTAGATGACGTTGAACAACTCCGTGAAAAAAGAACAAAACTGTCCACATATGGTCACTACCAGATTCTTTAAAGGAAGAAGCTGCCATTGAAGGAAACTAACACTGCAGATATTGTACACTGACAGCCTGTAGAACTAAGAGGTTCAACAAGAAACTGTACCTCTGAAGAGATAATATACAAAATCGTAAGAGCAGACCATGCATACTCTTACCGTTGATGGCTGATGAACTGTGTCCACTCGTCATCCGCCATAAGCTGAGATATAACAGGATATAAATCATGTAATACGTACACAGCAACACCAAAGTTGAATCATTTGCAGGCCATTGTCATACAATACACAATAAACAATTTAATACGGCTAAACCTATCGTACAAGCTATCATTTTAGTCTAATACTTACTCATCTAGAGCTGTTTTTGATTGCTGCCATCGAAGGAATTGTCCACTTGGCGGCGCCACTTCACCACTACAACCAGCAGGGATGTACAGTTGTGGTCCATAACTATCATCTTGGCTCATTGGACGATGGCGCCGATCGCGTACACTCTCTCCGCGAGATACACCGTCGTATCACTCACATTTACAACCTCTCATACAACAATAGCGACAAAGATGGCGACTTAATTGCATCAGTAATACGCATGCGCTCCCCTTCAATTTTAAAACAAGCATTACTACGAACTTTTGCAGCTGTGCTAACTGTGCAAGAAACTCTAGATTTGTATGGCTCTTAGATTGAATAATTAATTTTACTGGTATTACTATGATATGCTTTGCTGTATGAAAATGTGTACGTATGAAATTATCACAACAAACTGAAGCTAGTTAGCTAGATATAGTGATTAACAGAAGTGTAGCTACTTATTGTAAAATCATCATGACTTTGTTTGGTACAGTAAAAAAAAACTTAAGTCACATGAGATGGTGATAATGAGATGGTGAAATTAAAAATGAGACAATAATGGTGAAGCTAAAAAGTTATCACATTTAGTTAAGTAAACAAAGCCATACAAAGAATGTGTATTAAACTAAAGTATAATCTGTTTCCCATAATATATGATGGGGTTTATACTAAAGTACAAGATAGTTAGTATAATGCAAGGCTATACTGAGATTATTTGTATAGTTTAAGCCATTAGATATACCATATTGTATTCCTCTTTTTTCACAGTGATTAATAGCTTGCCAGCACCTTTTCCACATCAACAAGTAGTTATTGTGTACACATTTGTGAGACTTGATTACAATTGTGCTCAAATAGTTCTTTATGTGTTTAGAGGATTTTTCAACCTAAGATTTTATACCTTCCAACCTCAATTTGGGAGATGAATGCACAAGGTTTTCAACTTGTATGTTGTGAGCCTTCATCAAATCTGGTTTGCTTAACTGCACAAATTTCAACTCTGGTAGGGTAACTTCAATGTTTTTAATTATCTTTAAACTGGATATGTGTTGTTTGAGTGATTCAAAGCAATCCTTAGCATCTTGTTCAGTGAAGGCATGTAGTACAACAGCAACTTGATTGTGTCGTAGTTCAATCCTCACCCTGTATGGTTTACCAATAGTGGGAGGATCAATACCATTACTGCTTTCTATGCAGTCAAACTCATCATCATGAAGTAAGAACAAATGACTCTTTGGATCTAATTTCTATACAAATTTACATAGATATATAGCTAATACAAATGCCTGGGCATATGTTTGTCTATGTACAGTAGAACCTCAGTTATCAGGACCCCACTTATCTGGATTATTAGTTAAGCGAACTACAGAAATGACTGTAGTGACTGTTTTATTAGGGTAATTGAATAATACTGATATTTTTACCAATATTTTTATATTTTAACCAATATTTTTATATATTTAAGTTATTTATACACAGTTTCAGAGATATGGACTTTTCAGACTTATGGACCACCCCTAGTCCCAAGGGGTTCAGATAACTGAGGTTCCACTGTATACACACACATGAACATGCAAACACTTATCTACATTACCGTATTTGACCGGTTAATAGCCACAGCTTGTACAATAGCCGACCCCGGATAGTATCCGCTCCACAGCTTGGAATTGTCATAAGAGCCGGGACTTGTATCTGGATATAATGATGCAGGACACGTTTGAAGCAGGAACCATGAAAGAAGTTGTTATAAGCCAGGAAATAACGTTTTAGAGAGAAGTTAAAATGAATGATACTATTGAAGGATGATTAAACAAGGTCAGTCACTCGTGAATCCGTATAAATGCCGCAAGCTGCTACCACACAAGCCCATAGTAGCCGCCCTCAGATAGTAGCTGCCTTTGTATAGCCGCAGGGTTTTCCTTGTTGAAAGTTATAGTAGCTGTGGTTATTAGCCGGTCAAATACGGTATATCAATCCATCATTTATATGTAACTCACAGAAATAACTTCACATGCTTTCTTAAAGTCATCATCATCAGTAATGTACACCTTGATGTAAATCATGACAGTTTTAGTAGGTGTAAACTCTTCACTTCCGTGTACTGGAAAATAGTACACAACCACATTTAATTCTTCTTCAAGTGGCTTTTGCACAAATTCATCAATTTGTGATAAGAAATTTGGATGACACCTGCTGTTGACTGCCTTCACCTGAAAGTTCTTTAGCAATTCTTGGTTGATGTGCTTCTTGCCATCAGAAATAGCTTTAGAAGTACCAGTAAACTCAATAGAAACTGGTGAATTCTTTACTGTCAGTGACTTTGAGAGTGTAGACAACACCTCTTTGGCTTGCTCAGTTGGCTTGACAAAAATGATGTGTTTTAAATATTGTATTTCTTCTTTGTTCAAACTAAAGCTCAGTATAGTAGTCTTAATAGAAAAGTCCTCAACTTTCTCTGTAGTTTATCAGACACAGCAATAACATCATCCTCTGAATAACCTTGTATCACAATTTGACTGACTGAAACTAGCAAATTAAGAGAATGCTCTGACTGTAATTCTGCAATGCTCTCCTGTAACTTAGGAAGAATATCCTCTGAAGGTAACTTCACTTCTTGCTCATGTGGAGGTGACTCTAGTACATCAATTGCACGATCAATTTCCTTCACAGACAAGGAGTGTACCACCAACACATCTATGTTGGCATTTTTGTTACTCAACAAAATAGGGAGCAACCTTTGACCATCAGTGCTACACACCACCACAGCTATTCCAACCTTCTTAAAATGATTTATAGCAACTATCACCAGCGGTATATCCATATTGCAGGGTAACTCTCTGCTCTTACACAATTCAACTCGGTCCATTACATACTCGTACGCTAAATTTATTTTTTTACCCACAAATTTTAAACTATTTGAATCTTCAACAATGGTAACACCAAATTTAAATTCAATATCCTTCACCAAATTTGGTATGCATGTAATGAGAACAAGCATTTGATGCCTAATGTACAGTAAAACAAAACATCAAACTGTGAAAAGTACACTGCACATCTACACACTATCATACAGCTGTTTATTACGGATCATGGAGGTTTGCACTTTCTCACAAAATCTATTGATTAGAAATTAACCTGTCTCACGAACTTTTATAGTGCTTTGGCAGTATTGGTTAGATAGAATCAAGCACAAAATTGTGCTAAGGAAATTAAAATATGTAATAGAAGTTTCTACTGACTGACCGACCAACTATCTGACTAACCGTCTGCTGCCTGATGCTTAGCCTAACTCAATAATGGCTAGCTATGGGCCTGATTTTTCATTGTAACATGTTGTTTCAGGGCCTTTAGGCATACCACAGTACATACAATGCATACATCATGGGCTTACCTTTGGGTCCCATTTCTTTTTGCTGATAGCACAAGATGTTGATTTGTGGTAGTGCACTGTAGCTTCCCTATGCTGAATCATCCGTGACTGGATTGATTGCTGATCTGTTTCTCATATTGTTCTTCACTTGTAACATGTGGAACACTAAGCCTTCACTTTACGCAATTTATAGTTGGGGTGCATGTTTAAATGCAAAATTAATTCTATGATACATATGTTCTGCTGCTATCCTTTCTTTTAATGTGGTATGCACAGGTTCACCACTGAATCACCAGTTACAAAAACATAAGTACACAAGTACAAAAAAATATTAGTGTGTAGTAGGGATCATAGTGGTTTGCACTTTCCTAGAAAAAAATAGATGAAAGTTAGTTCAGTCAGTCTAATCTATCTACCTTTCATACCTATATACATAAAGCTGTCTGTCTGTCTGCTTCATGACAATGCTAACTCGACAAACAAAGCACTTGTCAACATGAGACTTTAATGAAAATAATTAAGCACTCATCATCTGGCAACTCCAAGTTTGTGGTTACAAATCACTACATGCTTTCATTCGCTCTCTACAGAGTGTTAAAGGTGTTGGTGTAGAGGAAAACTTAGTTACATTCCTGTCAAAACCACGAATGAACAGCCAAAGTGTTAGTGCATAGAACTGTTAACTGAAAGGTCCAGTGTTCGATTTCTGCCCATGACAACTTTTTTCTTCTCAGTGCCACCTTTTTGTGACACATTTTTCATGTGTCAGCTATTGATGATGCTTGCTCGGCAATCTATGCATGTATCGACACAATTCACACATGAAATGAAAAGCTCGCCATCTGACTATGTTGCAAAGTTTATTGCTAGCTTCTACATGCATTTCTTCATCTGCTACAACATATTGAAGACCATGATGTAGAGAAAACTTCAGCTGCATTTCATGGCTAACCACACGATAAACTGCTCAGCTGGTAAAGCACCAGTAGTGGTTAGGGTGAGAGTTTGAAACCCACCAGTGACAAAACTTTGTTTTTTAGGTTATATGTGTTGATACTTTAGCAAGTGGTTTGATGTGTTGTATACAAAGTTGCATGTTTTTATAAATTGGCCAGAGAGGCTAAAATCTATGCCCATATGGTGTTTCGAAAACTTGTGCTCTCATCATAGGTTGTTGTGAGGTTTTCATTGAAAGGCCAACCTCACTGAAGGCACGAACTCAGACATGGTCAAACTACAAAAAACACTTAAATTTTTGATTGGTATCACTCCACAAGGATCTATTTCCTTTATTTCAAAGGGTTGGGGTGGGATAGTGTCTGATGTACATCTGACAGCAAATAGTGGCCTTCTACACCACTTTTTTCCAGATGATGTTGTACTTGTAGACAGCGTTTATTGTTGAGGAAAGTGTAGGTTTGTTATGTGCAGACGTTAAGCATCCTCCTTTCACACGAGGAAAGCCTCAGCTTAGCAAACTGGAAGTTGATACCTCAAGACAGCTCTCTCAAGTAAGAATACATGTGGAGAGAGTTATTGGTGCTTTTAGGCAGAAGTACATGATTTTATATGCTACACTTCCCATTAGTATGAGTTACAATATGTTGCTTTATACAGCCACTGTAATTCTGTAGTATCACATTTCAATTGTCAAAATAATTGCTATTAATTGTGACAATAGTTCATAGAAACACTGTAAATGACACTAATAATTACCAAAACCCATTATACAATTTACTGTAATCTATGTACATTATGACAAAATGACACTAAATCAATGATCAGCACAGTCAGGACAATACCATTGACCAGTGGGAACAGATTCTTCTGTCAAGTTTGATCATAATCCTCATTTTACAGGTAATAGCACCACAGTCTATCAGCTCCATCCTCTTCAACATCTAGTACCTGTACTACTGGTGGGTTGATTTGCTGTATCATCATCCAATGGTAGTAAATTGTTATCTTTACTTTCTTCATCTTGTTCTTCATTGGATTCAACAGCAGGAGGATCAGGTGTTATCTTTCTACTGGTAAACAGCAACTTAGCAGTTTTGGTAGTAGACACATTTTCACAAAGTCTATCACTTGTTTCAATGCATCATTAATGCATTCTGTATTGTAATCCACTTGCTGCTTCAAAGCACCATCTTTCCCCCAAACCACAAAGTCATAAAACTTTGCCTTACATAGCTTCATTTGTGGCTGCATTTGAAAATAATACAGATGATCTTGTTTAAGCAACTCTTCTTCTCATCAAAACTCCCTGTCTTTGACAGCTTAATCAAAAGACTTATCCCTGTATGAAAATGGACACTTCACCTCTACAATTCCTTGCCACAGCATGAAAAGGAAATAATCTCATCTGGTGAAGCTCTAATTAAAGGATTCTCACTATCAAGAACTAACCCACACTTTTTTTAGCTCAAAAAAACATGCGTAGTTTACATGCTATCTTTGTACATATGCAATGCATCAGCTTCTCAGGTAAGTATATAGTCACAAGCCTTGCTGTAAAACCTTGTAGACTTTGGATAGCAAATGGTTTTTACCAATGACATAAAGGCTTTGAAAAATCTGTACTACATAAATTTGATGCCAGCTCATTGTTTGTGCCACAGCCCACATTTAGATTGATCCTTTTCAGTTCTACCATGTGGACCTGCTCTGAAGTTAGAGACACCTGTCATAGGCATCACATGCCTTTAGCAAATCTTGAAATGGTACTTCTTGATTATCTTTATGGAATAATGATGCAAATGGTTCAGGAAGCAATCCACTCATATACAATGGCACAAAATTGTCATGAAATCCACTCAACAAGGATAGCAAAAGTGACTTGTGCTTAGCTTTAGAAAGCTTTGAATAATTCCCTTCCAACATTGCTTGTGTAGGCCATTACACTTCGCTTTCCGCCCATTACACAGTGTTACATATGAAGAACAGTATTATAAGCGCCTCTGCAATCAATCCAGCCACCATAGAAGTACAGACGATTACCGTTTACAAACTGGAAGCCATGCATCGCACTAGCAGGAATTGACACCGTTGGCTGTCAGCAAAAAGAAATGGGACACAAAGGAGGACAAAGGTAAGTCTAAAGACAATATGAAATGTGGTTAAAATTATGTCATTAATAATGAATGAATAATGAATAATAATAAATTATGTTTGAGAAAACTACAAGGCCTAAGGCTTCACACTCACCAGGAATAGAATCCATGTTGTATGAACAGACAATCGTATAATGGACGGGTGTTTTCGGGGAAGTGATAGAAACATACAACAATTCTATTTAACACTGATCAAAACAGTTTGCAAGTGATGCCCACTGGACAAGCGAACTACTGTTCATTTGTGTTTGACAGTGGGCAACAGCGACTATTTTGATTGGAAGATGAGTGGTTGCTACGCCTGCTTAATAAACAGCATGATTGGAAGTTCAGTGCTACCAATTGCTGGAGGTTAGGTTAAAACATTTTGATAGTCTTGTTTCTTTAGTCTCGCATAACTAGGGTACCTTCACTAGTGTATGGGATGGGAGAAAGCCTCACCTGGCAGGCCATTGTGCAAAGAAGGTGCAGTTTCCAGCTGGTAAGTTTGTGTGATGATGCACAGCTCTCCACCTGAAGCCTTTTGGTGCCAGAAGTGCCCAGACTGATCACTGATATGGGCCAGCGTTGAAACCGGGTCGGGTCATCCGGGTCACATTTTCTCCGGGTCATCCGGGTCTGACCTAGTCTCGCGCAGCCAGACCCTATTTCTCCGCACGGCGCTTATCGATTGGAATTTATAAGCACCTGCTCCGAAAGGGTCTGGGGACTCTACAATAGAAAAGTTCTGCAGGCAAATCACCCCTGGGTAGATGAGCGTTGATTGGTCCTAAACCACTTTCAGAAGAGGTGTGGATGACCACAGTTGGCTTCTATGCCACGATGTAATTAAAGTTTGAACAGGCTGAAGGATGAAGCCAACTGTGGTCATCCACACCTCTTCTGAAAGTGATTTAGGACCAATCAACGCTCACCTACCCAGGGGTGATTTGCCTGCAGAACGTTTCTATTGTAGAGTCCCCAGACCCTTTCGGAGCAGGCGCTTATAATCAAGTTTCCAATCGATAAGCGCCGTGCGGAGAAATAGGGTCTGGCTACGCGAGACTAGGTCTGACTACGCGAGACTAGGTCTGACCCGGTTTACAATTTATCCGGGTCTGACCCGGATTTGGATCACGTGAGAAACGAAATTGTTCATTTGACGACGTGGAAACTTATAAACGCTATCGCGTAGCTATTTCGTGAGCCACGCCCACTTATCGCATTACCAACATACGCTCAGCCACGCTCATTTGTTAGTAAGTGTAGTATGTAGCACGAAATTGAGAGTATCTATGGTGAGGGGTAGCTATTGTCAGTAGGTGAAGACCTTTTTTTTTTTTTTTTTTTTGGTCTTCAACCTACAGCTAGGCTGAAGTTGCAATATTTACTCAACACGAATCGAACGCTCAAAATGTAGACTCGTTCGCTCGCTCGAGACTAGCCAAAACGCGTCTCGGCTTTAATTAATCCGGGTCATATCCGGGTCAGTGGGTCATCCGGGTCAGTGGGTCATCCGGGTCACTACTGCCGGTTTCAACGTTGATATGGGCCCTGTTGCATCCCACGTACTGAACACTGATGGAGAGAACAAACACAACATACACAAAACATGCCCTTAGGCTGATAATTGCTGTGTGCATGGTTGTGCTTGCTATTAACTGCTATTATTAAATGTAGCTACGGTCTGCCACCGCTCCACATACTTGTGCACACTGACATATCCATGAAATTCTGATATTGCATTCCAGCCACATTTGTTCTCCAAAAATATTTTGTCTTGCAGCATATCCATGGCATCATGTGATCATTTTAGTACAAACAACATGTTAAATATATACATAACTCAGATAACAGTTGTAGGTGACAGACAGTTCAAATACTCTGCTTTTATCCCAATCTTACCATGGTCTGCTCTTGGCAACTCCAGCCATGTCTTACAGGTTTTTGCAATTGAATTCGGCAACTTTGCAATTGAATTCGTCCCGTTTGCAATTGAGTTCGTCGCTTTTGCAATTGAATTCGTCCCGTTTGCAATTGAATTCGTCGGTTTTGCAATTGAATTCGTCCCGTTTGCAATTGAATTCGTCGGTTTTGCAATTGAATTCATCGCTTTTGCAGTTAAATTCGTCCGTAACAAGAATGGCAGCTGGAGCAAACACGAAAACATGATGTAGCAGCTGCTACAAGAACTTGTTCAAGTACAACAGTAGTAAACAACTCTTTATAAGGCAATAATTCTTCCTCTACAGCCTCTCCAGCAACATTCCAAACTCTACTACGCCATTCGCGATGGGTGTGGTCACTCGCGAGCAAGCTAATTAACTTGTCAGACAGCTATCAGCTTCGCGTACTACCAGCTTCAATTACCTTAATTCTAGTGTCTCAAGTGTAACTCTCCAAGGCATAAATAGTTCATCTCTTAATGAACGGGTTGGTTTCTTGGAGCCGTTTTGTTTATGACGAATTTTAATGCAAACGCGACGAATTCTATTGCAAAACCGACTTACAGGCTTCCCTTGATGATCAATTATTTGCAAGCATTTTCAACACCTCCACAATCCGTGACCAGGCTCGTTTACATGCTGTTGCTCATTCCTCTGGTGTCAGCAGTGGCTGGCTGAAGGCCATCCCTCAACCAACATTGGGTTTGGCCTTTTCTCCACATGAGTTTGTTATCGCTGTCCGTTTATGGTTGGGTGTTCCTCTTTTCCCATTGTTACCACTTTGTACATGTTTGTCTGTCATAGATCAGTTTGGTGACCATCTTCTTGGTTGCTCTCATGGCCCACTACGTATCCAACGCCATGATGCTCTTGTTTCTATAGTACATCATGCTCTACTGCAAGATCACCCTGGTGTTCTCCCTGAGCAAAGCATTGCCTCTGATCAATCTCGTCCTGGGGACATTTACCATCCTGATTTTACTCTAGGCCGTCCTGCTTACTTTGACCTCTCTGTCAGGTGCACAACTCAGCCTTCCTTTATTTCCGCTGCTGCATCTAAGGCTGGGATAGCTGCTGCTGCCGGTGAGGAGGCTAAGGATGACCATTATTTGGAAACTGTTAATAACCATGGTGGTGAATTTTTTCCCCTGGTTTGCGAGTCGTTTGGTGTTTGGACACCCTTTGCTTTATCAACCTTATCCTCGATTGCCGACCGTACCACTGTTAAAAGTGGTATTCCCAGACAGTTTGCAAGGAAACAATTGCTTCAGCGCTTGTCAGTTACTCTCTGGCGATATAATGCCAAAATGATCCTGAGGCATTATGGCTTATGCCCAGAAGATGGCATAGACTTGTTGAACTAAGTTATTAATTAAGGTTGTTTTGTAATTAAGGTACACTGTTAAAAATAAAGAGTAACCACCACTCTGAGAGTTCCCAGTGTAGGGAGGATTTAACACCTCATGGAGAGTAACCAACACTCTGAAGAGAATAACCATTACTCTGAAGAGTAAGCAACACCACCTTCAGAGCATGTGTTACTCCCCAGTTACTCCTTTAGAGTAATGGTTACTCTCCAGGGGTGTTAAATCCTCCCTACACTGGGAACTCCTTGAGAGTTGTGGTTACTCTTCATTTTAACAGTGTAGCTAGTTTTGTAGTTAAGGTAACTAGTTTTGTAGTTAAATTACTAATTCAACTGCAAAACCGACGAATTCAATTGCAAACGGGACGAATTCAATTGCAATACCGACGAATTCAATTGCAAACGGGACGAATTCAATTGCAAACGGGACGAATTCAATTGCAAACGGGACGAATTCAATTCAGTGCAAAGGCGACGAATTCAATTGCAAAAACCTGTAATCCAGTGCTATAATCCATCCTCATTTGAACATATCATATAAAACAAATTGTGTATACAATTGCATAAAATTATTGTAATAAGTATTCGTTGGATGCTTAAGCTTTACTGCTTGTAGGCGTCAGATTTAATACCATGATTCTCACAATTTAAAGTGCAATCTCACATCTCCATGGTCGGATAATCATTGATTGTAATTGCATACTAATACATCCCTTATGTTTATGTGCCAGTCAATTCTTCTAGAATTGTATTACTGTACATCTTTCTACCTGCACACACTGTGTTTAGTTGGCCGTGCACTGTTTGTACATGCCCCATTAGTAGGTTGTCCTGTTGGTGATTGTACTTGGTTGTATTTGCCCCGGGCCTAGTAGTAATAATAATAATAATAATAATACCATGAGAGATGCTCAAAGCAAGATTAAGGTACTCTAATACAGCAATCACCCTAATACAACAGCCATGCGAATGGTCTTCTGTAAGTACCACACAATGGCACAGAAATCAGACCCCTAATGTCATGGCAGCTGGAAACATGCCATCTGAAGACATAATATTACTGATGCCAATGTTTCTTTATTAGGTTATGTGCCTAACAACAAATGAGCAACTTTCTTTGAAATTTATAGTCACATGTACATAACAGTCAGACTAGATAGTACTGCAGCAATGGTCTAGCTATATCAGTCAAGATGCTGTACAATATAGCTATCATTAATAGAATTGCAGGGGCGGATCCAGGGGGGGTTCAAAGGGTTCCATGGAACCCACCTTTTGAAAGAGCCTCTCTTACTCGAGATACTCTAATAGAGCAGTCAAATCGAGATACTCTAATAGAACAGTCACAGTAGTCTTTTGAGGAGCAGTGTAGCAAGCTATGTATCTAGTAATAAATAAGGAAATGTGGTTGGTGAGGGGCAGCTAATGTCAGCAGGTGATGACTTCTCTTTTTTTGGTCTTCAGTTTACAGCTAGGCTGAAGTTGCAATTCCAAAGTGGAACCTCCTTTTTAAAAGTCTGGATCCGCCCCTGAATTGTTATGTACAATAGCATGTACTTACTCGAAAAGTGATAATTCCTGATAAATCTCTTCAAATCAAGACACACGGTAGTGTGTCGTGCGGCCCAAGAAGCCGGCGTGCCACCCGTGAGTATATTAACAGGAAGAAAGAAAACGCAATTTTCACACCTATGTAGCTCTGTGATCCCTTATCCGATTGGAACCAAATTTGATACAGACGTGCCGGCCAGCTAGGGGAGTCTACACACCAAATTTGAAGAAAATCGCTCCAGCCATTTCCGAGATAGGAGCGAACAAAATTTCGTTTTAATTTCTTCGTTTTTTCTTCTTCTACTTCTTCATTTCGCACACTTGGCAAAATCCGCCATAAAACACGAATGCGTGCTCGGATCGGGCTGAAATTTGGCACACTTAAAGGGCTCATTAAGGCAGATTTCTGTACCAACTTTGGTAGGAATCCGATGAACATTCACGGAGTTATGACCGATTATTTGCGTAAAATAAGGTCGAAGGTCTGTCACGCCTACAGGGTAAACTCCTTTGAGGAATCAGTTGAAAATTGATATGTAGATGGAGCAACCATCATAGGAGTGCCTTTTTGTGGTTTGAAAGGAATCGGGATAAAGACCATGGAGATATGACACAAAACCCAACCTGTGTCAAAATTACGCGATCGATTTTTATGGGAAAAAAAATTATTAGTTTTCGTGTCTACCAGGCAAACCGCTTAGAGCAATGAGCTGAAAATCAGTATGTAGCTGGATAATCATCATAGAAAGTCCTTGCAGTAGTACAGAAGAATCGGATTACAAACCACTGAGTTATGATTCGAAAGACAACTACGTGTAACAAATGCGAGATCGAGATACTCTAATAGAACATGCAGTCACCCTAATAAAGTATTCAGCTGCATTTATAATTTACTCAATTATATTATATTGCAAGTTATTCTGTAGGGAATTCAGCTACAAACAAGTCACCCTGTAGTCAGATCAGCCAGAAGAAGGTACCTAATAGAGAGTTCAGCTACAAAGAAACCATCACGTAGAGAGTTCAGCTCAAACAAATTTCCCTGCAGAGAGATCAGCTAGAAGAAGTTACCTTGTAGAGAGTTCAGTTACAAAGAAACAATCATGCAAAGAGTTCAGCTGCAAACAAATCACCCAGTAGAAAGTTCTGCTATGAACAGACCACACTGTAGAGAGTTCAGTTAGAAACAAGTCATCTTGTAGAGAGATCAGCTATAGAAGAAGTCACATTGTAGAGAGTTCAGCTACAAAGAAACTACCATGTAGAGAGTTCAGCTGCAAACAAATCACCCTGTATAGAACTCAGCTACAAACAAATATACCCTGTAGAAAGATCAACTAGAAGAAGTTACCTTGTAGGGAGTTCAGCTACGAACAGATCACCCTGTAGAGAGTTCAGCTGCAAAAAAAATCAATCACTCTGTAGAGAGTTCAGCTAGAAGAAGTTACCTTGTAGAGAGTTCAGCTACAAAGAAACCACCATGTAGAGAGTTCAGCTGCAAACAAATCACCCAGTAGAAAGTTCAGCTATGAACAGATCACCCTGTTGAGAGTTCAGTTAGAAACAAGTCATCCTGTAGAGAGATCACCTAGAAGCATAGGCGGCGGAAAGGGGGGGGGGCTAGGGGGCTAAAGCCCCCCCTCGGTCCGCTGAGGGGGGGCTTAGCCCCCCCTCAGAATGATATCACACCGAAATTATCTTTCTTGGAGTGGGGCTGAAAACCGTGTTAAAGATCGAGATACTCTAATAGAGCAGTCACTCTAATAAAGTAGTCAGTGTGTAGCGAGCTATGAAAGGATTTTTATGTAGTTTATCAGCTAGAAATGGTAGCTAGTGAGGTGAAAAGCTCTTGTCAGTTGGTTGCGACCTTTTTTTTTTTTTTTTTTTTGGTCTCACCTTACCAAACTATAAAAGTAAGTCTGGGTCAGCCCAGCCCCCCCTCATATCAACTACTTCCTCCGCCGCTGCCTAGAAGTATCACCTTGTAGAGAGTTCAGCTACAAACAAATTACCTGTAGAGATTTCAGCTGCAAACAAATCACCCTGTAGAGAATTCAACTACAAACAGATAACCCTGCAGAGAGTTCAGCTACATTTCAAGTCACCCAGTAGAGAGATCAGCTGCAAATTATCCTGTGGGGATTAATTGACATGTAATAAATATATGCATTATATCTAATCCAAAACAGCCAGCTGTAAAAAAAGTGTGCGGCCCTCAAAAAGGCTATGGTGAAAAAGATGTGAAATCCAAGGTGGCGGCCAAGAAATGGCTGTGATGGTAGGTTAATGGTAAAAATTTTAATAACAACAAATCAGGTGAATTTTGGTGCCACTTGTTGGCAAAAAATTCATCTAAATTGCCATTATTAAAATTTTTATCATTAAACTACCATCACAGCCATTTCTTGGCCGCCACCTTGGATTTCACATCTTTTTTCACCATAGCCTTTCTGAGGGCCGCACACTTTTTTTACAGCTGGCTGTTTTGGATTAGATTTCACTTCTTTTTGTATTTGTATACCCCAAAGCCAGCCTATCCGGCCATAGGCCGGCTTTGGGACTTTTTTAACCTGTCTTTTTTTCTTTTCCACAGGAAGAAGAAAAGATGAAGCAGATGTACTTTAAATATTTCTGATTTTATCAGTAAATGTACAAATTATACATATAATACATATATTTATTACAGAACTCTCCATGGTGGTTTCTTTGTAACTGAACACTCTACAAAGTGACTTCTTCTTGCTGCTCTCTCTATAGGGTGAATTGTTTGTAGCTGAACAATATACAAGTAACTTCTTCTAGCTGATCTCTCTACAGGGTGGTTTGTTTGTAGCTGAATTCTGTGCAGGTGATTTGTTTGCAGCTGAGCTCTTTACAGAATGGTTTCTTTGGAGCTGAACTCTCTACAAGGTAACTTCTTCTAACTGATCTTTCTACAGGGCAATTTGTTTGTGGCTGAATTTTCTACAGGTGATTTGTTTGAAGCTGAACTCTCTACATGATGGTTTCTTTGTAGCTGAACCCTCCACAAGGTAACTTCTTCTAGCTGATCTTTCTACAGGGTGATTTTTTTGTAGCTGAACTCTCTACAAGGAAACTTCTCTTCTTCTAGCTGATCTCTCTACAGGGAGATTTGTTTGTAGCTGAACTCTATACAGGTGATTTGTTTGCAGCTGAACTCTCTACATGATGGTTCTTTGTAGCTGAACTCTCTACAAGGTAACATCTTCTAGCTGATCTTTCTACAGGGTGATTTGTTTGTAGCTGAACGAAACTTCTTCTAGCTGATCTCGCTACAGGGAGATTTGTTTGTAGTTGAACTCTATACAGGTGATTTGTTTGCAGCTGAACTCTTTACATGATGGTTTCTTTGTAGCTGAACTCTCTACAAGGTAACTTCTTCTAGCTGATCTCTCTACAGAGAGGTTTGTTTGTAGCTGAACTCTATACAGGTGATTTGTTTGCAGCTGAACTCTTTACATGATGGTTTCTTTGTAGCTGAACTCTCTACAAGGTAACTTCTTCTAGTTGATCTCTCTACAGGGAGATTTGTTTGTAGCTGAACTCTGTACAGGTGATTTGTTTGCAGCTGAACTCTCTACATCATGGTTCTTTGTAGCTGAACTCTCTACAAGGTGACTTCTTCTAGCTGACCTTTCCACAGGGAGATTTGTTTGTAGCTGAACTCTCTACAGGTGATTTGTTTGCAGCTGAACTCTCTATATGATGGTTTCTTTGTAGCTGAACTCTCTACAAGGTAATTTCTTCTAGCTGATCTTTCTACAGGGTGATCTGTTTGTAGCTGAAAGAAACTTCTTCTAGCTGATCTCTCTACAGGGAGATTTGTTTGTAGCTTAACTCTCTACAGGTGATTTGTTTGCAGCTGAACTCTCTACATGATGGTTCTTTGTAGCTGAACTCTCTACAAGGTGACTTCTTCTAGCTGACCTTTCTGCAGGGAGATTTGTTTGTAGCTGAACTCTCTACAGGTGATTTGTTTGCAGCTGAACTCTCTACATGATGGTTTCTTTGTAGCTGAACTCTCTACAAGGTAACTGATGTCTCTACAAGGTCACTAGTTTGTAGTTGAACTCTCTACGTGGTGGTTTCTTTGTAACTGAACTCTCTACAGGGTGACTTCTTTTAGCTGATCTTTCTAGAGGGTGATTTGTTTGTAGCCGAACTCTCTACAGGTGATTTGTTTGCAGATGAACTCTCTACATGATGGTTTCTTTGTAGCTGAAGTCTCTACAAGGCAACTTCTTCTAGCTGATCTCTATACAGGGAGATTTGTTTGTAGCTGACCTCTCTACAGGGTAATTTTTTTTTTGTAGCTGAACTTTCTACATACAAAGTGACTTGTGCTAGCTGGTCTCTCTAAAGGATGACTTGTTTCTAGCTGATCTCTCTGCAGGGTGACTTGTTTCTAGCTGAACTCTACCAGGTGATCTGTTCGTAGCTGAACTCTCTACAGATGATTTGTTTACAGCTGAACTATCTACATGGTGGTTTCTTTGCTGCTGAATTCTCTACAAGGTGACTTCTTCTAGCTGAACTCTCTATATGGTGATCTTCTCGTAGCTGAACTCTCTGCAGGGTGATTCGTTTGCAGCTGAACTTTCTACATGATGGTTTGTTCATAACTGAACACTCTACAAGGTAACCTCTTCTAGCTTATCTCTTTACAGGATAACTTGTTTCTAGCTGAACTCTCTACATGGTGATTTGTTGGTAGCTAAACTCTCTACAATTCGATTTGTTTGCAGCTGAACTCTCTACATGGTGGTTTCTTTGTAGCTGAACTCTCTACAAGGTAGCTTCTTCTAGCTGATCTCTCTACAGGATGACTTGTTTCTAGCTGAACTCTCTACAGGGTGATCCTTTCATAGCTGAACTCTCTACAGGGTGATTTGTTTGTAGCTGAACTCTGTACAGTTTGATTTGTTTGCAGTTGAACTTTCTACATGGTTGTTTCTTTGTAGCTGAACTCTCTACAAGGTAACTTCTTCTAGTTGATCTCTCTACAGGATGACTTGTTTCTAGCTGAACTCTCGACAGGATGATCTGTTCATAGCTGAATTCTCTACATGGTAGTTTCTTTGTAGCTAAACTCTTTACAAGGTTACTTCTTCTAGCTGATCTCTCTATAGGGTGATTTGTTTGTAGCTGAACTATCTGCAGGGTGATTTGAACTCTCTACAAGGTGATGTTTTCTAGTTGATCTCTCTACTCAGTCTGGATGACTTGTTTCTAGCTGAACTCTCTACAGCGTGATCTGTTAAGTTTCTACATGATCTCTCTATAGAGTTATATCTTGTTTGTATAGCTGAACTCTTTTACATGGTGGTTTTTTGATTCGTTGCTGAACTCTCTCTCCACGGTGACTTGTTTGTACTACAGAGTGACTTGTTTGTAGCTGAACTCTCTACAGGGTGACTTACTTGTAGCTGAACATTGCATAAAGTAACTTGTTTGTAGCTGATCTAGGTGAACTCTCTACTAGGTAGCTTTTTTTGTAGCTGAACCCTTTACGTAGTGACTTGTTTGTAGCTGAATTCTCTACAGAGTGACTTGTTGTAGCTGAACTCTCTACAAGGTGACTTGTTTATAGTTGAATTCTCTTCAGTGTGACTTATAATGTTCTGAATCTCTACAGCAACATATTTGTAGCTGAACTCTCTACAGGATGACTTGCTTGTAGCTGAATTGTCTATAAGATTAACTGTTTGTAGCTGAACTCCCTACAGAATAACTTGCAATGCCAAAGAAATTCTATAATGGAGTAAGTTATAAACGTAGCTGATTGCTTTATTAGGGTGACTGTTCTATTAGAGTATCTCGATCTCGCATATGCTACACGTAGTTGGCTTTGGAATCATAACTCAGTGGTTTGTAATCCGATTCTTCTGTACTACTGCAAGAACTTTCTATGATAATTATTCCAGCTACACACCGATTTTCAGCTCACTGTTCTAAGCGGTTTGGCTGGTAGGCGTGAAAACTAATATTTTTTTATTCATAAAAGTCGATCGCGTAATTGTGACATAGGTTGGGTTTTGTGTCATATCTCTATGGCCTTTAACTGGATTCCTTTCAAACCACAAAAAGGCACTCCTACGATAGTTACTCCATCTACATAGCAATTTTCAGCTCATTCCTTCAAGCGGTTTACCCTGTGGGCGTGACAGACCTTCGACCTTATTTTACGTAGATAATCGGTCATAACTCCGTGAATGTTCATCGGATTCCTACCAAACTTGGTACTGAGATTCGCCTTAATGAGCCCTTTAAGTGTGCCAAATTTCAGCCCGATCCAAGCACGAATTCGTGTTTTATTGCGGATTTTGCAAAGTGTGCGAAAAGAAGAAGTAGAAGAAGAAAAAAACGAAGAAAAAAAACCCAAACTTTGGCCGCTCGTATCTCGGAAATGGCTGGAGCGATTTTCTTCAAATTTGGTATGTGTACTCCCCTACCTCGCTGACATTTCGGTAGCAACTTTGGTTTTAATAGGATAAGGAATCACGGAGCTACAAAGGTGTGAAAATCGCGTTTACTTTCTTCCTGTAAATATACTCACGGTGTGGCGCGCCGGCTACTTGGGCCGCACGACACACTACCGTGTGTCTTGATATATAATTTGTACATTTACTGATAAAATCAGAATGAGTTAAAGTATTTATATCATCTGTTTCATCTTTTTCTTTTTCCTGTGGTAAAGAAAAAAATATGGGTTAAAAAGCCCCAAAGCTGGCCATAGGCCAGCTTTGGGGTATACAAATACACAAAAAGAAGTGAAATCTAATCAAAAACAGCCAAGCTGTAAAAAAAGGAGTGCGGCCCTTGAAAAGGCTATGGTGAAAAAAGATGTGAAATCCAAGGTGGCGGCCAAGAAATGGCTGTGATGGTAGGTTAATGGTAAAAATTTTAATAACAATTCAGGTGAATTTGGTGCCACTTGGTCAATTGGCACAAAATTCACCTGAATTGTCGTTATTAAAATTTTTACCATTAACCTACCATCACAGCCATTTCTTGTACGCCACCTTGGATTTCACATCTTTTTTCACCATAGCCTTTTCAAGGGCCACACTCCTTTTTTTACAGCTTGGCTGTTTTTGATTAGATATCTTATTCTTGACCTCCAGTACCATCACTTGAGGTCCCAATATAGTGACTGATCGATTTTTGCAATCCAAATCAATCTTGACCTCTGAATAATCAACTGTTAGCTGTGATATAAAATTAATATCATCTTCATTGACATGTGTAAGCTTATTCCAATTAGTTGAGGTCAATGATGGGGATGTAAACTCATCTAAAGAACTCAAGATATGTTTATCAAAATCATCAAGGCCTTGTTTGATCAGTGCCAGTCACAATAACAGAGTTCTCACTCCACTCAACATCTCCATCATGCTGTTGTAGTTCAGTTATGTTATCAGCTAGTCTTGCCTGTACATAGTACCGAAGATTGTTGGACATTGATTTGACTACTGGGAAAGCTTTGGTCCTAATTAAACAAACATTTTATGAGAGATGTAAGGCATAACCATTACTACTATCTCATAGAGAACATATATGTATAGTAAGTACAATACAGGGTGTACAATAAGGACTTCTTTGCTATTCTACAATCACTATTCTGCAGTCAAGAAACCTGTTCATAAACAAACATTTAGACACTGAGCTACTTCTAAAAACCAAGCACCCAAAATTAAATTAATACACAGCATGCTATTAATTATTGAAAATTTGTTTCTCACCTTGTTTTGTAACAATAAATGCAGTACATTAATAGTGATGCACCGATACCGATACTAGTATCGGTATCGGCCCTATTTTAGCAGTATCAGACTTTATCGGTAAAGCTATAAATGCTAGATACCAACTAATACTTCAAATGACATCATTTAATTACTTTTCAAGATGGCGGCGTACATAGCGCATCAAACGGAGTTGAGCAAGAGCTGATTTAAGCCATGAATTCCTTAAAAAAAGCCAGCTACTAGCATTAGTGGTACAGTGGAAACTGCAGTAAGCCACAAAATAAGATTTATTGAAGCCATAAACTATTATCTTGATGCACAATTGATGGCCACAAAACCAGCAAACTGTAGTTGATGAGATTAGCAAATGAGTTTAGTAAGTTACGTATTAACTATTATTCAAATCACTAGCTGTTTCTTGTGAGAAATTCCTGTGGAGCAAAGTATCAGTATCGGATCGGTATCGGCCCTTTCCAGCCTCAAATGTATCGGTATTGGATCGGTAGCGAAAAAGTGGTATCGGTGCATCACTATACATTAATAATTCACAAATTATTTAGTACACTGAAGTAATCCATCAATTACATTGCTATGCATCACTAAGGAAGAGTAACTCGAGCAAACCACAAATTATGCACAGAAGCATCCTCTTAACTGTTTTGTTTGTCTATCATTTTCATATGCACATTCTCTATACAAAGCCTCATGGCCGCTCTTAATCTTTGTTAGTGTATAAAGGGAATATACGCCATTCCTGGTAACTTACAAGGCCCGTTACATTGTTTTTCAGGCAATATATGCTTGTTACAGCATGTAGGCTAGCCCCTACTGAACTGTTTCACTTACCGACTACACCACCGTAAACATGATGAAAGCAGAAAGTTGAGCTTTAATACAGTACGTATGTAAACAACCTTTCATTGAATGAAGATTTTCAGTAGCTAAAAGTCTACTTGCTCACGTAGGTTTTGGACAGACATACAGACATATCGACACACAGTTTTTGACAAACCAATTTCAGGAAACCAGGCACATTCCCATAGCTGGCTGTGGGTGTGCGCCAGCATTTTTTTGAATGCATACATAGCTCCATATTCCCTTCTCAAAAGTAGAGTGCTAGCAGTCTATATATTAAATTTGAATAAAATTGACTTAATGTATTCCCAACTAACAATTACTAATTTTAAAAAATGAAATATGGTTTCAACAATAAAAAGTAGTGAAGCAAGAGATATGAAAGATGGTAGCTAGTTATTACAACATAGCTATATGGGGAAATCCCTATATTGGTATTATTACCACCATTTGTTCAATACCAATTAAAGTAAGGATTTTCCCACATAGCTATGTTGTAATAGCTATCATCATTTGTATCCCTTGTTTCACTACCTTTTATCGCTGGAACCTGTTCATTTTTTAAATTAATATTTTTACTAGTTGATTACCGTTTTGTTACAGCTATGTTATAAATGTGTGGCTGTGTATAAAGAGGATCTTGATCTCTTGTCTTGAACTATGCAATAGATTAATGGGGGGTGGTTTACCATGTACAGCAAAACCACAGCTGATTGCAGCCAGATAATCAAGGGGCGTGGTCATATGGTGTGCTCTGATCATTAATTAGTTAATAAGGTGTCGGTATATTCTAATTGTTTAGAGGCGTAGTGGATATGTGATCATTTTAAATGTGCAGCTACACATACAGCCACTTAAATGCTTTAAATAGTCTACTTTTGTGGCATCTAAACAAAGCATTGATGCGGAAATTAATGCCTTGGTATGGTTTCCTTACATGAAGAAGACTACTACGTAACTGAAGATAAACGGAAAGGCAAATGGCACAAGGCAGACACTTGTCAGAACCAGAAAAGGCACATGCCACCAGTGAGTTCGTCATTGTGATGGCTATACACTACTTAAGCCTTGAGAATGTGGTGGTGAGGCAGGCAGGCAGGCAGGCAGGCAGGCAGGCAGGCAGGCAGGCAGGCAGGCAGGCAGGCAGGCAGGCAGGCAGGCAGGCAGGCAGGCAGGCAGGCAGGCAGGCAGGCAGGCAGGCAGGCAGGCAGGCAGGCAGGCAGACCAAAAATAAGGTTTTAGCTTTGTTATTTAAAATTCAATATCCGGTTGTCTTTTCATGTATGATGATTTTTAATATTGGGCAGCACCCATCATTTACTATTAAACAGTACTACCACACTGTTTGATGAGTTCTCAGACTTTGGCTTAATTTCTTTGACAACTTTGATGATTTTCCTTCTTCTTTGTACATTCTGTATGCAAACATGCCTAAACGTTTATCACAAATAAAGGGAGTGTATGTAATAAACATTCAGAATTCAATTTGACAAATTGTTTAGAAGGTAAACCACTTAAGGGAATAAGTTGAAAATCAGTTTGCAGATAGAATAACAATGATAGCAGCACCTTTAGGTGGAATAAAGTAATAGAACAAGCACATGTAGTTACACTCTACTATGGGGATGACAGTTAAACAACTTATATAGACAAAGGCCTAGTACAAAAAAGTAGAGCTTATTAATGTACTTAATGTGTAAAGGAACTAAATGAACAGTCTGACAGAATATACCCTGTACAAGAACCCTGAAACCCCATACATGATGTACACAGTGCTTCAATAACACTTGCTATACTCTTGTATGGGCAATTGGAAACAGTGGAAATGGAAACCGGAAATGGAAAACGGAAATGGTCAAATCATATAAATGTACCCTAGAGTAAAACCCTTGTATAGTGGCCACCTCTTAAAGACCACCTTCTTATAAAGACCACCTCCATACAAAGACCACTTTGTAATTAAATCACAAAGATGGCTAAGGTATACTGACATGACCACTTCATGGTCACTTTTTATAAAGACCACCTCTTTACAAAGACCACCTCTCCACATTGTAATGATACCTAGGTTCCAAACACCTTCACGTTTCGTGACTTATCAAAACAGCTAAGTCAGCTAAAAAATACTACACTCTTAAGGTCATCATCTCCTTACAAGACCTCACTTTTTGTTGATACAGTAGGTTATAGTGTACTAGCACATTTGACATGCATGGACTAAGGACTTGACACATTCTGATACAAACTAAGCGATAATGGTAGATGACTGGAGTGAAGTGTGGACCAAAATATGGGGATGACATGACCACTTTCTATGAGTCATGAAATACATGTTTGCATGTTAAGAGGTGGTCTTTATAAAAGGTACCTATCTTTAGAACCTAATTATAATGCAGTCTTTGTATAGTAGTGGTCTTTGTACAGAGGTGGTCTTTAAAGGTGACACTAAGTGGGGTTTTACCCTAGAACCGTAAGAGCCTAGCTGTTTTGATAAAGTCATGAAATAGATGCTTGGAATCTTAGCTATTATTACAATGTGAGAGGTGGTCTTTGTAAAGAGAGTGGTCTTTCAGCAGATCATGAAATGGTCTTATAAGGTCTGCTACATGTATCTTTGAGATCTAATTACAATGTGGTCTTTGTATGGAGGTGGTCTTTATAAGAAGGTGGTCTTAAGAGGTGGCCACTAAACAAGGGTTTCACTCTAGGGTACATTTATATGACGATTTGACTATTTCTGTTTTCCATTTCCACTTTCCGTTTCCAGTTTCCATTTCTACTGTTTCCAATTGTCCCTCTTGTATTAAAAATTATCATATGTATGTGCACAGTTATGGCTTGATGACAAAGAACTTACTGTGTTGATGATAAAGTGTTGTTTGTTTTCTTGGCTGAGAGATGGTGTTTTGATTTTCTGAGTACCAGTATTATCAGCTTGTTTGACAAACATCTGGTCTCCAATCAGTGATTCACCTTTTTGAATGGTACCAATGTTACTGGCTACTTTTGGCCTTGATGTTTTACCATCACCTCAAACAACACACATTTGATAACCATTAAAATCATTACCATCAAGTTTCTCCATGACACTCTTTGAAACATCAACAGAATCATAACGCACAACAGCAGAACAAGAGTCACTATCACCATGATAACGAATATTGGAGCTGCCAGGCTACCATATGGTTTAAGGTACTTCTCCAAGTCCTGAACTGAAGTATCAGGATGAAGGTTGCTTATTTGTAAAGACATACAATTTGGGTCCACATCACCACTGGCAACTGAATCTGGAGTATTGACTTGATCAACTGGTGGTGGAAGGTGTTGATCACATTCCAGATAATTGACTATAACATCATCTTGATGAGAAATCTTAATCACATTATGAAGAGTTGGAGGTTCACTCACAATGAGATCACATGGTGGAGCCATGATCACATTTTGAAAATTCTGAGACAGATTTTCATTATATGGTGGAGTTACATTTACACCATGTGTTGAAATCTTGATAAAATTTTCATCACTCTGTGGAAGAATAGTCACAAACTGATTACCTGGCAGAATGTCAATCACATTTTCATCATGTGGTAAAGTTGCGATCATACTTTGATCATGCAGTGGACCTTTGATCACAGTTTCAGCATGTAACAGACTCTTGATCACATCTTGATCATGTAATGAAGCCTTGTCAAATTGTGGCTCTTGCAAAACATCTATTTCAATGCTTGGGTAAGGCTGCAAACCTCTGAAACCACTCTTTCCATATGAAAATGTTGGCTGTTTGGTAGGAGGCTTGGACTGACGTTTAGGTTTTGACTTTCTTTCTGGTCCTTTGGGAGATTCTGATGTAGCTTTAGTCACCTTTGGACTATCACTGACAACTGATGCATAACTTGGAATTTTAGCCTTCATTTTAGCATTAGGTGACTGCACAATGACTACATCAGAATCATCATATCCCCAAATTTCCTTTATATCCTCAGCTGAAGCCGTAGTGTTCCCACTACAAAGTATTGCACAATCAGAGCTTCTCTCAGCCAAAGTTTGAAGCTCTTTCTTACAACCATGCTCAACTCCAAGCCCACCTCTGTGGCACACATGAATCCTTTGACCACAGAACTCACTTTCATCAAGTTGTGAAACTGCATTGAGTGCTGCCTGAATACTATAGTAGTTGACGTAGGCATAGCACACTCCACTCTCTGGATAACTTGCAATTCTAACACAACTGGTCAAGTCACCAAATGGGTTAACTAGTTCAAATATTTCCCTTTCTTCAACATCTATTTTAAGACCAAAAAGCTTAGTGGTATATTCTTTATTATATCGACCTTTATGAGAATCAGCAGTCTTGTGATCAGGTTTCTTTTTTTTTTGCTGTGTTTCTAATTGCGTTTTGCTGTGAGAATAAACAGGTTTACCTGTTTTACTATCACCAACACTACCGGAATAGGGCAGCAAATAATACAACCCACTAGGGACCCGCCGATTATGCTCATAATTTTACCTATTATGCTATGCTGCACTGCTCAAAAATTGACCTATTATGCTAAACTTTATGCTCGATACTTACCTATTATGCTCAAATTATGCCCAATTACTTATGCCTCAGTTCTCATGCTCTGCTAATAATTTCCAGTTTATGGATAATAATAATAAGTGGCTGAAGCACAAACTCACTTGTCAAAATGTATATCACAGAAAAGATCGATATACTCTAATAAAACAGTCAGCTATGTGATTGTTCTATTAGAGTTACTGACTGTTCTATTAGAGTATATCGATCTTTCTGTGATAGCTATTTCTATAAGCAAGAATTCGTACTGTTACAAAATATTCTACCTATTATGCTAGCATTATGCTCAATACTTTCAGGTACCTATTATGCTCATAATTATGCCAACATAATCGGCAGGTCCCTACAACCCACTAAAACTCTGACTCAACTGACTCACTGAACTGTGAGATGATTCACAACTGTCACTGAAATTGTCATCGTCATCATACACAGAAACATCTGTATAAGAAACTGCTTGGCTCTGTGACTTCTTTGAGTCTGCCCTTTCTTTCCAAGGCTTCAGTGTAACTGTGAGGTCAAATTCAGGCTAATATTTCCCACTGTAGTATTTCATTACTGTGTATGCATTAGAAGATGTTGATAAAGAAACTTTTGCATAACCTCCCCATTTTTCATACAGGACAACCTCAACATCATCAATTACATGTTTAAATTTTACCATAAATGATATAATGTCAACTGGTGTGATATATTCTGATAAATCATATCCGCAAACACATTACTCCCTGACTGGTGAGGTTTGGTAGTCCAGCCTGGTCTAGTTTTAGGCAATGAACTTGGTCTACCTGTTGAAGATGTGCTGTTGTCATCCTTAGCAGATAAGTGTTTCTTTTTCTAGCAATAGAGACAAGTATAATTGTACACATTTATAATGCATAATCTACAGCTTAAAACAATTTAATTACAATAACCATTTATAAAACTTTTAACAGTATGTAATAACTATAAACTATATTATAGGAATAAGGGATCGTTTGATACATATGTGTGTGTAAAAAGAATTATCTAAGCCCCCGAGCCCCAAAAAAAGGGGGGGGGGGGGGAATTTTGAAAGTTCATATTTCATGATTGCATTAGGTAATCTTGCTCAAATTTGGTATGTGAGGTGCTGAAGGTGCAGGGCACTTGCAGTATAAAGACACTTCTAATTCAAGAAGGGAGCATGGAGCTACATATGCGTGAAATTTGTTTCTTCCTGTAAATATTACTCACGGTGTGGCATACCAGCTTTCTTAGCCACACAACACACTACCGTGTGTCTTGATTATAGATACAAGGGATTTTCTGATATGTATGTGGCACTGTGAAACTTTAGGGGTACAATACAGGGGCGTAGCCAGGATGTTTTGAAGGGGGGTTCCAGACCGGCATTGAGTTACCAGAAGCAGGGGTCTGGGGGTGCAGCCCCCAGCCGCTGAGAGACTTTCAATATTTTAATGAATCAAAACTCAGCAAATTCCTATATTTTACGCAAAAGTACATTAATTGTGATGCATATAAGTGCCCCACGATGAAGGTAGTACTAGATAAAGCCACCTAGTGGAAACAGACAGCATAACTCATAGAGACACATACTAGTAATCTGTAAGTGATAGTTATCTCACTGTGGTATAAGAGCCATGAATCCACTGATACAAATGGAATGACTTACAATCAAAACAATATAACTATACAAATATGCATAGCATGAATTCATTTTGCATAACACAAGTGATAAACTACTGGAGCTCTATATCTTTAAACACTGCACACCAAAGCTATAGCAGTATAAGGTCATGCTAAGTTTTGCATTTAATGTTAGAATGTCTGAAAAACTTCATATGGACATGGATATATTTACATGCATGTTCTATTAGAGTATACCTGACTGCTCTATTAGAATATAAACCTGACTGCTCTATTAGAGTATATACCTGACTGTTCTATTAGAGTATATCCATCTTTTCAACAAGTTTTGAAGAAGCCTAAGGCTCATGTTACCTCTGTAAATCCTTCCTTGAGAGATGAATGCAAGCTTTATCAATTGTTGTGCTGTGCCATTAGGCCACTCCAATTGGTAATTATGTTTCTGGTCCACCGCCCGCATCCTTTTTCGGAGAACGTGAAATTTCAAAAATACACTGGGAAAATGCCCGCCTCAGATTTTTAAAAAAGCCAGATTTCAGAAACAAATATTAGACTGCAACAAAGATGCTAAATCAAACTACTTAAGTATCATAAATGGCCTTTATCAGTGAAAACCTACAAGAAATAGGCATAGTGCATAGTACAGATCGATATACTCTAATAGAACAGTCAGTAAATCACAAAATTACTCTAACTGAGCAGTCACTTCATTGTTGCTTTGTTGCTGAATTCCGCCCGCCCGCATCTAAAACTAAACTTCAAATGACCAGAAACATAAAAACAAATTGGAGTGGCCTTACACTATATTACTCACTCATTTTGTCCTGCCACACTAAATGGTGTGTTAGGATCCTGCTTGCAGAAGTCAAAATTTTACAGGGAGGGTTCCTGAACCCCCCGGAACCCCCCCTCCCTACGCCCCTGCAATACATACACAGAATGTCATGCTCTATGATACAGTGTAACTAACACTTCCAGCTTTTAACTAATAGTTTATACAATATACTTGAGCCTCTGACTGTATAGAGTACACAGAGTCATGAACATGTTACCACAACCACTATAGCTAGTTCATTAGTTTGGTTGTGACAGTTTAGTTACAAGCACTGTGAGCCTAATCCAAACACTGTTACAATGAAGTTTGGGTATGGCTACATTATGATCTGTGGCTTTACTCCATGTGTGCTAATCACCTGAAACCTTATATGGATCACTTAACCTTTTAGTCTTCTGATTCTTCTCCATCATAAGTTGTCTAATATTATTCTATTAACATCATCAATAATATGGTGGCAAAGAATTTAATCCCATAGAATGAAACAAATACAGTCGTCCTGAACTCATTGGGCCCTAGGTGTGTTTGGATAATGGATAAACAAAGCCCATACATTTACATACAGAGCTCAGTTAAAATACTCTAATAAAACATACACTTTAGGAAAATATCTTCACAGTTTGGATAATGGATAATTGATGGCCGGATAACGGAGAGACCACTGTAGAATGCTTACTACCAGAGCTACATTAGGCCTTATGCAATCTAGCCTACAGTCTGCTAACACACTGAATTGCATCAAGATGTAACACTAGATTAAATTTTACAACCTTACAGTGAACTATACGTGACCATTCAATTAGAGTATCTGGTAATATAAAACTGGTATACATTTAATATGATCTGGTAACAAGAGGTCACATAATGATATTATCACACAATTCATACACAATATCCAGTAACAGAGTAATCAATGACTGGAATTTATTACCACAATCTATTGCTGATTCTCCATGAATGTATGGGAATGAAATACAGCTGTTCAGATAATGGAACAATTGAGGTCTCACTAAATACTTAACTGCTTTTGCTACTACAGTATTTGTATCAAAATGACAAAGAGTGCTATATTAAAGACAGCACATGCCTTAGAGAAGCTATGACAACTAGCTATAGCTTGTGACCTAGCACAAAGAGTGCAAACTGTGAAGGATGGTGTGGTAACAGCCTCCACTCTTTACAGACAACACATGGTTGAGGTTTCCAGACTATCCTTCTGTAAGTACTCACAAATAAAATAATCCAGACATCACACTGCATGTTATGTTTAAACCAGGGGAGGATCCAGACTTATGGAAAGGGGAGGACAAAATGAACTGAGACACTATATATGTTGCCTGGTTTGGTAAGGTGAGACCAAAAAAAAGAAAGGGTCACAACCAGCTGACAATAGCTACCCACCTCACCAACCACACATTTATCACTGATAGAGTACATAAAAATCTCACTACACACTGTCTAATACTGTGACTGCTCTATTAGAGTATCTCGATCTTGGTATACTAAAAATTTTTGGAGGTTCCCCTACCCCCTTATCCCCCCCACCCCCTCTATCCGCCCCTGGTTTAAACCCATGTGGAAAGGTCAAGATTTCAGCCTATAATTATATGATAATTTGAGGATTAACAATAAATACACAAATAGGCGGATCTGTTAGGGGGACTTAAGTGGTGCAAGAAATTTTAGGAGGGATTTCAGTTAACAATAATACACATAATACATACATACTTGTTACTACTAATCACATAATACAATTTCCTGTATAATGTTGTGATATAACACAGAATTCAGTGTAGACACATCAGTGTTGTCTTTCTATATGGTAACTGATGGCATATCTCTAAGCTGACAAACTTTTAATGATTAAAACTTTCAACCTCCATACCGTAATGTGTCCTGATAATGTGTAACATACAGAATCACTTCTAAATACTAACAAATACTATTACACAGATAGCGTATACACAGTATGTCTGTGTATGTGACACAGTAAAATGAACTGTGTTGGACTGTGCATCCTGAAAAATTATGTAAACCTTCTTCTAAACCTAAACAGCCAAGCTATAAAAAAGAGTATGGCCCCCAAAAGACCAGTTGTGAAAAGTTGTGAAATCAAAAGTAGCGGCCAAGCAATGGCTGCGATGATAGGTTAATGGCAAAAATTTAATAACGACAATTCAGATGAATTTGCATTGCCTCCTCCAAGTTTCAATCACTAGGATCCAGCACAAAATTCACCTGAATTGTCATAATTAATATTTTTGTAATTAACCTACCATCACAGCCATTTTTTGGCCACCACTTTTGCTATTCACAACTTTTTCACCTGGCCTTTTTGGAGGCTTCACTTTTTTTACAGCTTGGCTGTTTTGGTTTATTGCAAGCCACAAAATTGGCCTTAAAGTGGCTTTGGTGCTTCCTTTTTTTCTTTACAACAGGAATTGTGGAACAAGAGAAGCCGTCATAACAATGTGTGCATAGCTTTTTGTCAGATCAAATACTCGTATATTTAGTGTTACTAAATATATTGAATGATTATCACATAAGTAATAAGGTGACTTGTTACATAAGTGAACTATAGCTGAACTCTCATTGTTTGTAGTTAGGCATGCGTACATTATGCTGGAATAATTTTTAGAATAATCGGTAGTAAAAAGAATCAGGAATAATTCCAGAATAATAGGGTGGTCTTCCGGAATAATTAATTCGAATTCACACATTTTTCGTGTAGTGTTGCAGAAAAATCCGTAGAGGAACTTCCACAATCATTGCTAGCACAAAATCGGGCAAAAAATCGAGATACTCTAATAGAGCAGTCACTTACCCTAATAGAACGGTCAAACAAGTTTAGTTGTGACTGCTCTATTAGAGTATTTCGATCTTTGGGTTTAGTTTTTATGCTTGCAAGTGGTTAGAGTTTCAGCTGCAGAAGAATATCCATTTGACCTTTACAATTTTAAGAATTACTCCAGGAATATTTGGGAATAATTTTTGGAATAATAGGTGAATAAAAAAAAGAATTGCCAGAAAGAATAATAGGTAATTTAAAAAGCATAATGTACTCAAGCCTATTTGTAGTTAAACTCTTTACAAGGTGACTTGTTTCTAGCTGAAGGGTGACTTGAAATGTATATAGTTGAACTCTTGTTTCAGCTGATATCTCGACAAGGTGATTTCTTTCCAGCTGATCTCTCTACAGAGTGACTTGTTTCTAGCTGAGTGACTTGTTTCTAGCTAATCTCTCTATGGGGTGATTTGTTTCCAGCTGATCTCTCTCCAGCTGATTTCTCCTCAGGGTGACTACTCTATTAGAGTATTTTGATCTCACACTTGCTACACCTGATTGGATTTCGTGTTATAACTCTGTGGCTTTAAGTCTGATTCTTTTACACCATTGAAGAACCTTTCTAAAATGATTACTCCATCTGTACAGCGATTTCCAAAGCATTATTCCAGGTGGTTTTTCTGGTAGGTGTGGCAAGTAGTCATTTTTTTATTAGCCAATCTTGATTGCATAATTGTTACACACTGTTGGTTTTTTTGTTGTATCTTCATGGTTTTTAGCTCAATTTCTTCAAACCACAAAAGGTTTGAGGTTCAGTAGTTAACCTATCCACATACCGATGTTTAGATTCTTCCCATACACGTAAGTGGTTTACCCTGTAGGCGTGACAACATATTGGTGTGAATTATCACTAATAACTCCTTGGATATTTATTATTATATCACAATTTCCACAATGGAAGGTATACACAAAAGGCAAAGCCTGTACAAGGTGCCAGCCACAAAAAGGAACACTACAACTACAAAATACAACAAACAAATAAGATTAACTTAGTTTACAGGTAGCTATAGTGACAATCTGATGATTTCTGTACACTGAAAATTATCAGATCTGATTGGTGATGTGAACATTCAGTCTCCACCATATAGTGACAAATTTAATACACATACACTCTGTGATCATCGGTGTCTATGACTAATGTTTAAAGCACTGTATAGCCTTGATACAATGCAACGGGAACAAGGATTACAATCATGGCTGTTTGTAGCATGTATCAAAAACTTTGACACATTTACTGTACATTTAATTTTTATGAATTAAAATTTACGGAAAATAACATTTCCTTTCAAATAACGCATCATAACTTCCGCATACTTCAGTTTACAGAGATGGGGTTGCATTTATCAGACTCATTGATAAATTGCGCATCGAGTGATATGCAAGATTTTGCATAGTGACCAGTAGAAAAGAAAGGAGAGAGCCTTCCTTGTATGGCGAATTTATGCATCCAGGTACAAAATTGTACTGTGAAAAAACCTTGTTTTCACATGCTTTGTGATGTATCTTTGTAGAATGGCCAGCTAAGCCATTAGTTCAGGTGGATTCTTAATCTGTACGATTCAACACGTCGAATGAAACCAAGTTTAGTGAATTTGGGTAAGGGCAACCTACTGCCGAACTTTTGAGGTTTGTGCACTGAGATAATGAATTTCTCCTATAGAAAATTGTATGGAGCGCATTGTGGTGGAGTAAACTGCTAATAACAGTCACTATGAAAGTGTTGCAACAAATGTTCGGATGCCAGTGTATAGAGCAATTCAAGGGCTTTGTTTTTATGTCTGGTTTGTCGGGCAAATTATGGATTCTAGCGGATGCACTTTTGCCTTATTTGTATATTACACAAATACATGTATTTTCTATTGGTGAATGGCTGTTCAAAAAAAAAATTAAACTGATCAGTGGGACCAAGTTAAAGCTACAAAAAGGACATGAAGTAGTTTTTTTTAATGCAGATTTCATAAGAATTAAGGTTAATATGTAGTGCTTTGTAAAATTTTCCAAATGTTACAATTTCCATTAGCCTTTTTGATATGGTGACAATGGTTTCCCTGATCTAACAGCTTAAAGTGTGTTAAATTGATTTGCAGGGGTGGATCCTAACTTTTAAAAAGGGGGGTTCCACTTTGGAATTGCAACTTCAGAGCTGAAGACCAAAAAAAAAAAAAGGTCATCAACTGCTGACCTTATTTATAACTAGATACATAGCTTCCTACACTGCTCCTCAAAAGACTGCTCTATTATAGTATCTCGATTTGACTGCTCTATTAGAGTATCTCGAGTAAGAGAGGCTCTTTCAAAAGGGGGGTTCCATGGAACCTTTTAACCCCCCCCCCCCCCCCTTGATCCGCCCCTGATTTGGGTCACCAAACAACTACAATCACAAATGCTACACTAGCTCAGCAACAAACTATCATGTGTTTTGGTCGAGGTTTTGGTTTAGTATCTGAGACAAAAATAATACACACAACCTTTCCTATTGTATCCTTAATTCAGAGAGTCCATTCCAGAGAGGTTCCCAACATGACAGACTGCATCTTCTTAAAGCTCAGCTTCTTTGGTCTTCCTGACATTCTCCCTCTCGATCGAGACACAATTTTAATTCTATAACCACCGTGCCTCATGGGCGTGCGTCTGCTTTATGATCTCGTGATGCAATAATCCACGTGATGTTACAATGTGCGATTCCGGGCGCGATGAAGACAGTTGGACAGTGCGCTGATTTAGCAGACGTCGAGAACATGAAATACAGGTATTATAGTGTCACATGTGTGTACTTTCGAGACAGTGGGAAAGGCGGTAGGCCTATGGCAGGAAGTAGTGCTACACGAGTACTTTGCAAGTTTAATCCTGTGACCTTGATCCAAGCCTTGATCACACTTACAGGGGTGACTTAGGAGTCCAATAGTCCCAAACAATGGATCAACCCGTAACATAAGTCACAGTTCTCATGTTCTAATTAAGTCACAGCTAGGTTGAGGTTTTCCAGACTTTTGAGATGTACCTACTGTACACTGCAGATGTCAACATTTGCAACAGAGGAAATATCTACTCTAATAAAATATTGAGCTTGTATGTGTGTAAAGAATTAGCAATGTGACATGTCAGAATTTTGAAAGCTGCTACTTGACTTGTGCTGGTCATGAGGCTGGTTCTGAAGTAGCAGTTCATGTAATGAAGGAATTGTTTGGGGCTGCCACAAGTGAAGCTGCTCTTGTTGATGCTACTAATGCATTTAACTGTGTTAATCGTCAAGCTGCACTTCACAATATTTCCAAGATTTGTCCATCGTTTTCTACCATCCTGCAGAATACTTATCGTACCTTAGTCCGTCTTTTTGTTGTTGGTGAAGGTGAAATTTCATGTACTGAGGGCACAATGCAAGGTGACCCCCTTGCTATGGGCATGTATGCACTCGCTTTGGTTCCTCTGATTCGTCATTTGAGTACTGAAGTGCCTGATGTATCTCAGGTTTGGTTTGCTGATGATGCCAGTGTAATGATAACAAGTTGATAGCAAGTTGATAGAAGGCTATTCATAGCCTGGGAATACCTAGAACTGTCCACTAGTGTATGGCTGCATAAGGGAATGTGAATACAATTGGCTGTATGAATAGTATTTTATTATAGACTAGTATATTAAAAATTAAAAAAAATTAAAATAAAGTAGGAATCCAAGCAATAAAAAGTAGTGAAACAAGAGAAGAACGATGGTAGCTATTACAGCATAGCTCGGTAGGAAATCCCTTCTTTGGCATGATTTAACCATTATTTTGTGTACAATGCCACAGTAGGAATTTCCCATCGAGCTATGCTGTAATAGCTACCATCGTTCTTCTCTTGTTTTACTACTTTTTATCGCTTGGATTCCTAATTTATTTTTAATATACTAGTTTGTTTAGATTTTTTTTTTAAGGCATACAGCTAGCTATAAACATGTGACTGTTCTATTAGGGTGACTGCTGTGTTAGAGTATCTTGAGTCAGCTTTCCAAATTGCAGGTGTGTGGTCACTGAAATACAGCTAGTGCAAAAGGGGTGTGTCATCGTGGTTTCAATCAATAGATCGATAATGTGTAGAATGAAGAATGGGCATGATCTTGTGACCTATCTTGAAGCTATCTAGTACCAGTACCTCCATATAGTACCCTCCGTCATAGATTATATCAGTAAGGAATATAATCTGTTGCTCCGTACTGTAGCGTAGTCTAAGCGCCTTAAATAATCTTGTGGCATCTATTATGCTGCTTAAAGAAAGTGATGTGGAAAATTAACGCCTCGATATGGTTTTGTTGGATGAAGAAGACAAGCAGCCTGATTGAAGATAAAAGAAAAGATAAGGCGCAGAGGGAACGCACTCGTCGGAACCCCAAAAGGCACATCCCACTGGTGAGTATTTAATGCTGTTTTATGTATTATATGGGCTAGTACTATTCCATAAAGGTGATTTTCATTTCGTAAGATATCTCTAGGATGATTTTTAAGGGTGGAATTTTGGGCGGCGCACGAAAATTTCACCTGGATTCCTACTTAAACAGTACAACCATACCGTTTGATGTACATGCAATATGTAAGCCTGAGGCATTTTTTTGGTGCTTGGAGACCCCCTCAGCCCTAGGCAGGCTGCCTACTCTGCCTAAGGTTAAGGCCGGCTCTGCTAGTTGAAAATTCAAAAAAAAAGTGTACTTGTTTAATGGGTTAATGCCATACAGAGCATTCTCTCCTACCCTAAGCCATTCTACCATCCAGATTTCTGGCTTTGGCCATTACCAAGCTCATGTTTTTCTGTGCATCTGTTAACTTTGATATATTGTCTGGTTATCTCTCAAGGGAACTCAACTGACAGTACGATTGTGAATTTCCCTTCTGATTTGATGCCTGACATCTCTGAATGGAGAGTTGAAAGCCTGCTTATGTTTTGTTGGAAATACTTAAACCTGCCCCAAAGGCTTGAAATACAACATACTGTATGCAGTGAAGCAATCACCACCTTTGCTTATATAGAAAATCTGATTGCAGTCGATTTTGGAGAACTTGACGAAGCTTACACAGCTGTAGTGGTTAGTACTTCAGTGTGTTAGTAACGTGATTGGTCAGATCAAACGTTTCTTCACATTTTCCACTTCCCTGTCACTCTAATCCCATCAACCATACACTTTTCATGAGATATCACATTTCATGAGGTGTTGCATAAAGACTCAGTCTAGTGGATTGAGTATTCATGTCCAATAGAAAGAGAAAATCTGTAAGTTAAGCTACGTATCTCTGAACACATTTATGATTTTTTTTAGGGGAGAGGGGGAATGAATTTTATTTTCAGACAATGATGGTAGACTGGTAAACTACATGAAAGCAATTATATTTGCTCCAATCTCTTGAAATCAGCAATGTAGTAAAATAACATTTTAACTGCTGATCCAAGCTTTCATAACAAATGCATGTACATGTAGGGTGATGCCTGTAGGGCTCTGGTGTATCTTTATGTTGTGAAGTTGTTAAATGGGGATTTGATATAGTCTTTAATTTTGAGTACCTGTACAAACATGTGAAGAAATAACCTTTTCATTCATTAACCTTTTCCTTCTACCAAGAGTTTATAATATGTGACTGGGCCTGCAAGTTCTTACTATTCTATCTTACTCAGTGTATTTGGTGGAATGTACTCCTGTCGGACACTCTCTCTTACTACTTTATATTATCAACTCTTGCTTCTACTACTCAGTTTAAATTAGAGGTAGTAAATTGGAATACATGTTGATATTTCATCATCATTTACCTCATGAAGTAAACAATTCTGGTTTACACATGTGTACACCATATCCGTGATTATTATAGTGTATGGTAAACATTTTCCAGTAGTGAGCATCTGTGGTTGTCAAAGTGATGACATACATGAATAGAATGTGGTAGTATAAAGCTATGAAGCAATGTAGTATAGATGGATGTTTGCTAGATGTGATGGACATACAAGAAAGTGGTATGTTTTTTTACAGACACGAAGAGGTGTGTCCTTTCACTTAAGGGTGAACAATATGCCTAATGAAAAAAGTAAAAATGAAGATGAATTGGTTTCAAAAAATGTTGTAATATTACAGAGATATTCTGAAAGGATGTGACGGCCGTACAGTATCAATGACATTTTGACTTTGCAAGCCATCAAATGTAAACTTGAGAAGGTATTAATTTTTTGGTGCTGAATCTCCTTAACTATTGTACAACTGATCTAAACATACTGTAATGGTAATAAAATATTTGTTATTCCTGACTGTAAGAGGCATATGTTCTAAAATTCCAGTAAAGTGTGATGTCATTAGATGTCATGATGCTTATTAAAGAGGAACCATATGTTGTTGTCTGTTGACCATATTTGGCTATAAACAGTATAATAGGGAACATCATGTATCTAGCTTCAAAATGACATAGTAGGATTTACTCCAAATACACTTTTAAATTTTAAGGTCTTTGTTGACATTTTCATGGAATTGCCCATATGCTGTGTGTCTGTATTTTCCAGACTCAGCAAACTTGGTTGCTGTTATTGTAGTTCAATTTGTTATTTCAGAGGATGAGATCTCCTATGAATTTTTTGTTGGTGATCATTGGACTGAAGGAGAGAGACACTGGGACAGTTAGAAGATGTACAAACAGAGAAACTGGTTGAGATACAGTACCAGCCACAGGCCAGGTTTAAGGTTCAAGCAGTGACGAGATGTACCCCTAGTATGCCAGGTGTGTCTGTCTGTGTGTATGTAGATGTGTAGGTTACTTTTTATCATCTGAGTGAAGTGTGTTTATGCTGGACTGGGATTATCATGTCATGTGTTTAGTTGCAAACATGTCCACATTTTGTGGGGAGTCTCAGAGGTAATGTAAATGTGTCACCACAAGCAATTACAATAGTGATTACTTTAGACCGTTAATCTGTCATGTTCAACTGCCCACTTATGGACTACCCTGGTGGCCATGCCAGCAAATCTAGGACAAATATACTGGTAGAATTAGCTAGACCAATAAATGACCTGAGCATTTATAAAGTACACTAGAATTTCCTTCTGGAATTTACCATTATTGGAGTACTTGAATTCCAGGTGTGAGACAGTATTCTTATTTCAGATAAAACTGGCCAGAGAGGGTGGTACTTAAATCCAATTTGCCAAGAACATGAGAGAGAGATCATTAGCATGTGAGGCTGAAAAACTACAATTGTTGACATACTCTAATTATCAACACAGTCTTTGTGATCTCTTAACACTTTGTTTTATCTCCTACAGTACGTATGAGCCTTATCCACAATGACATTTTATGACATCATGAGAATAAAAATGGCTGCAATGGTTATACAGGTGCCTATGGAGATAAATTTTTGGTCGTTCATATTTCAGCTAGGTATGGAGATATCGACGACGACAGGTACAAAAGCTGTTGTAAACGTATGCTATTCAGAAAAAATTGAAACATGGCAAAACTCGTTTATCATAATGTCTTATATAAAACTTAATTGTACCTGTTGTTTAGAACTTGATATCTTCTTTTCTGGCTGAAATATGAGCAATTAACATTTTTTCTTCATAGATGCTTGTATAACAGTCCCCCAACTATCGCGGTCATTTTTATTCTCGTGATGTCATAAAACGTTATTGTGGATATGGCTAATAGCATGTTTGTGCATCAGTGTGAACTCCCATAATCTTTACCCAGTACCAGGGCTGAATGCCATCTTCTCAGTGGAGTCCTTACGCTTATAAGGAACTGCTGAAATATAAGCACTGTGGTTCACAATTAATTCCTACAATGGTCACATCAAAGGTATCATTTTAGGTGTTCATATTGTTGTTGAAATGTGCTTGTATAGCTAACACAATTGAGTGGTACCTTATTGTAGTGTACATACTAAAAGGTTGATGTAGTATCTTATCTTTCTCTCTTGCTCTACATACATGTAGCTCACTGCCATTGGATCCTCAGTATTGCCTGGTCACCAGATGGGAAGAAGATTGCATCAGGTTGTAAAGCTGGCACGGTGAGTGAAATGTATGGAGTTGTCCACCTCATTTCCCTCTACCACCCTTAATAATACTACTACTACAGTGGAACCTGTCTAAAGTGGTCACCTTCGGGCCAGAGATATTTGGTCTTTATAGAGAGGTGGCTGCCTAACTCACTATCATATCTCTATAAAGCAGCCATAGGCCACAAACCAAGGTTTGGCCTTTATACAAAGGTTCCTGGGATTATAGCTATCCTCACACATGCCTACTCTTCAATCCATTACTTACATAACAGGCATAAACAAAGTAGCTAGCAGAAACCAGAAAGGATGACCAACAAGAGCGAGAAACCACTGTATGGAGACATTATCACTAGGCTGCCTTGCTACAAAGCCAGTGAAGGAAAGGCTATGGTTTTTATACTGGAAAGACAGTTACCTGGTAACTACACAACTGTAAATTCCGAGATAAATTCAAAAAATTAGCATATTGTGGGGTGAGCTTTAATTGGAATCGTGTGAAGAGACAAAGCCATGGAGTGGCTATAAGCTTATCTATACAAAACACAACTGTGAGTATAAAATGTTATAGAAGTATAAAGTAGTGTAACTGGTTTACTCACTGTTATGACTTGCTGTGGCTGCTTTGTGAGAGGCTTTTTTGTATAACGAAGTGCTTCCAAAAGCTGACTGTTATATGTGTTATAGAGGTGACCGCTTAATGCAAACTATTTCTGTACAAACTGTTTAGGAATCAGTCGGGACCAGTCACATGGCCATTTTGCTGAGGTGACCACCCAACTCAGGTGACCATTAAGAGAGGTTCCACTATACTACACAGTTATACACAGTATGTTAATACCCTACTACACAGTGTGAGACATATCCAATACTTGTGAAAATTTCTCTTCTACACACCATGATACAATTGTTATCAGTTTATCATACAATCTACAGGTGTGTATATGGGACTCAGTAACTGGTAAACAATTGGGGAAATTCCTAACTGGCCACAGACAGTGGATAACATGGTTGTCATGGAGACCAATGCATCAGTAAGTATGCTCATATACAGACCATATATAGACGTTCTGCATATAGTTGTGAGACTGAATTGTATGGGACTTGTAAATGTGAAGTCAAACTATTGGAAATGATCAGTGTGGACTTAGCTTTTACCTCCATTAGCTTTTATTGTGATGCCAATGGAAAGTATAGTCAATTAGCTACATGTAGGTCTACATGTAACAACCACTGTAACATTTTTTTCTAGAAGCTGTACAAGCTTTATACTTGCTTTCAACTTTTGGTCCTTATGTACATTTATCATTAATTGTGTTGGTAGTTATAACACTTTGTGTACAGTGATCATAACCACCTGTGCTTATATGCACTATATTTTGCATTGATAATTACATAATATTTTATGGTACATAATTCCTGTTAGGGATCTTGTATATGTACTCCACACTATAGGATAGTAGTGTATGTACTCCACACTATAGGATAGTAGTGTATGTACTCCACACTATAGGATAGTAGTGTATGTACTCCACACTATAGGATAGTAGTGTATGTACTCCACACTATAGGATAGTAGTGTATGTACTCCACACTATAGGATAGTAGTGTATGTACTCCACACTATAGGATAGTAGTGTACACTGTATGTACTCCACACTATAGGATGGTAGTGTATGTACTCCACACTATAGGATAGTAGTGTATGTACTCCACACTATAGGATAGTAGTGTATGTACTCCACACTATAGGATGGTAGTGTATGTACTCCACACTATATAATAGTTAGACGTCAAGAACCAGGGTTCTACGGGATTTAGAAAACTTGAAGGCCCTGGGCTGTAGCGCCCGAGCGCAGCGAGGGCGCTACTAAGGGCCTGAGGGTTTTCTAAATCCCGTAGAACCCAGTGGTTCTTGACGTCTAACTTATTTAGACTACAACTCGTTATTGTACCTTGAGTTGACAGCTGCTTGTAAATGGGAAATGTATGGCTAATTACTAGAAACAAGCCCTCTACACCTCCCTACATGGCGGGACCTCAGGACCTCAGCGTGGCTGTTGCTACCCGTTTAAACGCCCATGCGTTGCCAATGTTACAGGCGCATGCTATGTATCGAAGTACTGGACTCAGCGACTGGACTACAACTCATTGTTGCTGTTGTTGTGCCTCGACAGCTGCTTGTAAGCAAGTAATGTAGTGTTGATTAGTACAAACAAGCCCATTATACCTCCCTCTAATTCAGTACGGCTGTTACTAGCCATTTAAACGCCCATGCGTTGCCAATGTTACAGGCGCGTAATTATCGTGTTTCGTATCGCCTCAGAGCGTGGTCTCTATTGGACATGACCGTGGCTCTACGAGATTTAGAGACCACGTTTTCAGCCAATCAAATTTCAGTATCAAACTTGTTGTAGTCTAAATAATAGTTATACGGGCACAATGTGGAGTCTATGAAATTTATAAACCTGAAGGCCCGGGCTGTAGCGCACGAGCGAAGCGAGGGCGCTACTAAGGGCCTGAGGGTTTATAAATTTCATAGACTCCACATTGTGCCCGTATAACTGCTTTAGACTCTATTTCACATTACACTCAGATTACTTACCTCATCCATGGCTGTTTCTGCTGTAGGCTCGGCTAAAGCGGTTGGTTTTCTTACGATAATAATAGCGCCATAGCAACTATGCGTCCTCACGTGACTAAATAATCGCGCTCGTTAAATCACTGCACGTGAACAACGCATAGCGATTGGACAAACCCGATTTTGAGCATATGTTATATTGTGCTTGAAGGCGTGGAGTATATTAGAAAACAAGGTGGAGTATATGAGATTTATTACCCACCCAAAACAGCCTAAATAGAGTCTAAAGGATAGTAGTGTATGTACTCCACACTATAGGATAGTAGTGTAAGTACTCCACACATGTACTCCACACTATAGGATAGTAAAGTTCACATATGGGATACAAGGCTGGCTCATTCAGTGATGATATTAACTGATCACAGTCAGTCAGTGACTTGTGTACGATGGGGTGGAGAGGGACTGATATATACCTCATCACAAGATAGGACTGTGAAGTGTGGAGAGACTGTGATGTGTGCGTGCGTGTGTGTATGAGCGAGTGTGTATGTATGTTTGTGCATGTGTGTGTACATGTATTATCCGTACCCACAAAGTAGGGATGTCACGACATACAAATTTTTATGTCACATGTCATAGAGGTTTATGTCACGGCATAAGCAATTCTTAAAGTTTCACAACTGAAGCTGTTACTTATGAAACTGTATAGCTATTTTGATTCAAATATGCAAAAATATCAGCTTAAACATCAGCTATATTAACTATGACATCAACAAACAACCAGCATTGCTTGTACTTACTTGTCAATTTTCTCATATTTATTGCATCAAATTTGATCAATATGAATGGGAAAGTGTGCATTATTTGGAGATATTTATGTCACGACAAAGAAGCCTATGTCATATCACTTTATGTCACGACATGTCATATGTCACGACTATCGTGACATCCCTACCACAAAGCAGAATTCCGTCATCTTCCATAGGAATATTATGTTATGTAGGACACTATCAGGATATGGTCACTGGGTTAGTGGTGTACATGTAGTAGTAACTGGATCATGTGAGCTCCTGTCAGGTGAACACACTGTGTCTTAACACTGACTATGTGTTAAGGACTGGACCATATGAATCAGCTAATGACAAACCAGAAGGTATTGTGTAGTAGTTCTCTGGCTAGTAATGTTGTATGCCCTACCGTATAACAACAAATATTGGCAAAACTGATATTTGGTGATTTGCTATAAAATTGCAGTTGGCAAAAATGTAATTTGGCGAAATGCTGTCACTGAAAAACTGGCAGTGCACACGAGTGGTGTAAGGTGCGTGCTGTAGCGTACAATCCTTTTTGTGCTGAAATATTATGGATTCAGTCACTGCATGCATGAGTCTGGCAGAGTCGTTTTCATGGGACAGGTCTGGATCTGATCTGCTTTAAAGAAAATCCAGGTCCTTCTGCAGTCATGGGTCACACCCACTTATCATGATCATTTGCTGTCTGTAGGCATACGTAGAGCCTCACCCATTTATCAATGGCTGCACACGAATTCATGTCTTGCTACCTACAAGCTTACGTGGAGCCATGCCCACTATTCAAGTATGAGTTTTTTAGTATCTATTATCTAGTCTAGTCTGTAATCCACACCCATTTGCATGTGATAATTTAAAGGTGTATTTAAGTAGTATCCACGAAGTCACACTTGGGATGTCGAAACCTACTTCTGCAACTGGTATCGAAAGCTTGGACCCAAGGTATCAAAATAATATTGAAGAAAATTTAATTTGGCGGTTTAGTGACAAATCACCAAGTCACCAAATTTAGTTCACCACCAAATTTAATTGATATACAGTATCAGAGACCTCATACATATCTGTATAAAGGGAAATTTTTGAAAGGTTAAATATTCAAAAAATTCGAAGCGACAATGCCTTTTCAATAACATATTTATGTAATTTGCTTACCAGAAAAAGCACCTATCATACTATAAACAAGGGTAAGTGCTGCATGTTTTCTACTTTATCAGTTAGCTAACTATACGTACTAGGCCACTGGCAAACACGATGCAACCTATACCATGAGTGTCACCATGAGTCTTGAAGCCTAAGAGCTCGAGAAAATTATTATTCCAGCCTGAGTGAAATGATAGTGAATATCTGGAAGTGATGAAAAGCGCTAACTAGTGATGGCTCAATCTGCAGGCCACTCAGTGGATTAAAGCCATGTATAGTCTACCAAACAATATGGTTCAAGCCACAAAGGAGGAATAAGTAGCTAGACACAATTCTACCACGGCCTTTGTCTATACTGAACAATCAAAGTAGTAAATTCTACTGTAGCTACATACACGTGATCAATACAACAATTGTTAGCTTCCTCCAGTTAGGTTCATAAATCTGTCTTATCTACAGTGCGACGTGGTAATGGCAGAGAGAAACTGTATCAAATATATTTTTTCGAACTTACCATCAAGCACTCGTTTTTGAAAATTTGACTTTTCGAAAATTTCCCACTATACGGTATCTGTGAAGTTTCTAGAAGCCATTTTGGTATTGTATAGTATATGGAGAAGGCTCTTGATTTTCTAGCCCCTCACGTAATGACATTATTTAATGTGTTGCTAATTTGAATCTCTACTCTACACAGGTGACCTCCACCAGTGAAGGTGAGTACCAGTAATAGGTACTGATAGTACATTGGTTATTACCGTATTAGGAAGTGATCAGTGAAGAACTGCTTGTGTCTGGATCTAATGACTTCACACTGTTCCTATGGCAACCATCCACTGGCCAGAAACCATTGAATGACGGGTAGGTACAATGCAGTACATATCTTATAGTAAATATGTACTATGGTTTTATAGTGTCCTTATTATACGTATACCACTTTTGTGTGGGCGTTCAAAGGCACTGCTTACGGTTTAACCTGCATATTGCCATTCAAGATAGTACCTGCTCATGGCTTTGATGCCCAACCAGCTCAAAGATATTACTTTCATTATATTGGGCGACGTTGATTGTTTAGTTATGGGTTTGAGTTTACAGGTTAGGCTTGGCTCAGTGTAGTTGCTAAGTTTCGACTAGTTGACAGTTACTAAATGAGACGAATGATCAATAACATAATCGTTTGGGCAGTGCGTGGATACGTATTTCTACCCATCCGTGTCAGCCATAGTGTATTTTATTTATTTATTTTATTAGACTTCACAGCACAAGTGCTGAAGGTCAAGCAAGTGTAAATACCACAGCACAAGTGCTTGTGATATTTAAGATCCACAAGCCAAGTACTTGGGAATTTATATTGATGAAACATTTTCTTGAAACTTCCACGTTACTTCTGTATACAACAAAAAAATGTCCAAGCATATCTGCTGTGCAATTTGAGATAGTGATCAACAAGTGTAAGGGAAAGATTCTACCATTCTTTAGTGTGACCCATATTACAGTATGCCTGTGTAGTTTGGTCACCCCACACTCTGACTAATATTGATAACTTGAGGGTGTGCTCTTCAGAGTGCTACTCACTTCTAGGCATTCTTCGATTTTCACTGAGTGACGATAATATGTATATTAAAAAAATCCCCCTGGTTTTCAGTAATTCTTGAAAATCAAAAAGCGAGTGTAAACGTACATATAAAGTCGTCTGGCGCCGCCCGCCCCTTCGCAAAAAGTATTCTTTTGCGAAGGGCGGGCGGCGCCAGACTACATATAAAGGTGTGGCATTAGCTGTGTGCAAATATTAGCTAATCATTAAATCTTTAGTTTTGTAATATTGTACAATTAATTGCAATATCTGGTAATTTGTTCCACAATTTAATTGCATCTGGGTAAAAGGAATATTTTAAATGAGATATCTGTGGCTCTAAAATGGTTGCTTGAATCAATTAATGTCCTCGGGTAAGTAAATTATTCCTGATGAGTGAGTTCCCTGTTTCAGTTTCAACAAGATTAACAATTTTATCCATCCCTGATTCCCTTCTAACTAAAGTGTCGTACAGGCTCAGGTCCCTAGAGGGGTAGTTGCCTAATAAGTTGACCCATAAAGAAAAAAAAATGAGAAGTCAAGATGTACTGGCAGAATGCAGGGGAAATCCCAGATCAGGTTGTGTGGCTCCTCAGGCACTTGCAGCTAAGTCACTGCCTGACCTGGGATTTTTTTCTGTATTCAGCAGTCCTCAATTACAGGTCTCTGACTCCCTACTTCACAGGCATACTGTTGAGCTGGGGAATAACAGATTGTCCACCGCATCCCATTTAACATGTTAGTGACACTAAAATACATTGAAAAATCACTACAATATTGCTGCTTTCCTTTGTACTTTTTCTAGTTTAGGGCTTAACACAATGTATATATTTAACTTGTGCTTATCTTTCGCACCTGTACAGGATATAGATAAATGGGAAGGAAGGAATTGGATTTCGGGATGAAAATCGAAGCAGCCATATCAAAGAAAGAAACGTTTATCAAAATCTGTGCCGGAGATGAGGTACGTGATTATGAGCGTAATATTGGTAGTCTTGTATATACCCAAATGGCTTTGTGTGTGGGAGAGGAAAAAGCAAGGGGGTGTCACTCAGGGTCTTGCTGTAGGTCGATCTGCGACTACAGTCAAACTCTAAGTCAACGGTCAAAGCCACAAAGTAGCTCTTACAGTGGGTCAAGACGATACGGAAGGTTCGAAGCCCACAATCGAAAACTATACGTAGAATTATCAAGTTTATGGGATTATACGTAATTCACAAGAAGTAAGGATCTCCATGAAGATGTTTTAAAGCTCCAACAGAAATTTTGCCGTAATTATAATGATTTTTTCTCTCCTGGCTGCTGGTAGCACGCACTAAAAATATTATACTAGGTTACAAGTGCAGGTGTGTATAGGAAAATAGAGAAATAAGTGGAGGTCAAAAGTTAGACAAGAAATGCTCAAGTCATAGGTCAAAGACAATAAATGCTGCAAGTCAAAGGTCAAGGTGAAATTTTCCCTGATCAAGACTTTGACCGTAGTCGCAGATCTACCTACAGCATGAGCCGACATGGCACCCCCTTGAAAAAGGTCTGGTGGATCTCCAGGCTCCCAAAATCCGGGAATAAAGGCCAGCTCCAGGAGTGTTAAATTGGTATTGACAAACCAACTAATGAAGCTAATTTTTATTTACTCAAGCAACTTTGCGCCTCTTGTCATGTACACAGATCACATCTCACTTAGGCTCTCACTTAGGCTCTCACAAGCATCACAGAATGACACTTGCAAGGGGGTGATACTCCATATACCCTGTACTCCAATTTTCGTCCTGGATCAAAGTAAAAAGAAAAATGCCTTGACCCTTTGCTAAAATCCATGCTTGACTCTTGACCAAATTCTTGCATATTTTCATAAAAATACAGTTATGTTGTAACTGTAAAAGTACCAATTGTGGTATACCTTTTACCTGTCTTTTGACCTACTGCAAATTTCTTACTTGACTTTTGTTTTGACCGAGGACGAAGATCAGAGTACAGAATATATAGTGCCTTCCCCTTGATTTGTGAGTGCAGTAAACTATCCATAATGGCCATTGTTGGGAATCAATGCCGTCTGCTGCTGCTGCTGCTGCTGCTGCTGCTGCTGCTGCTGCTGCTGCTGCTGCTGCTGCTGCTGCTGCTGCTGCTGCTGCTGCTGCTGCTGCTGCTGCTGCTGCTGCTGCTGCTGCTGCTGCTGCTGCTGCTGCTGCTGCTGCTGCTGCTGCTGCTGCTGCTGCTGCTGCTGCTGCTGCTGCTGCTGCTGCTGCTGCTGCTGCTGCTGCTGCTGCTGCTGCTGCTGCTGCTGCTGCTGCTGCTGCTGCTGCTGCTGCTGCTGCTGCTGCTGCTGCTGCTGCTGCTGCTGCTGCTGCTGCTGCTGCTGCTGCTGCTGCTGCTGCTACTGTTGTACCCTGATTGAGCTGATTGCCTCGCCAGTGGCTGTTAATTACTCCACTTATAACTCAGTCTTCTGGAGAAATAGAATTACAACCAGAATCAATAAAGATACAATTATATTGTTTGTCAACTGATATACTACCATATAGCTGGTTATTTTTGAACCAGACATTTTCGTAGGAACAGTAAAATCTGAATTTCATAGATTTTAATTTTGAAGTACAGGTGGATTTCAAGCAAATAGAGATTCATGTCACAAATTACAAAAATACATAGAGTCTACATGTGCTCGCCTTATCGATGGTATCAAGGATGGAATAACCTCCACTTTCATATCAACTCTGTGATTACATTGTGTGTCTGCATGGAGTTGATACACTATACATTGTATACGTATTTGACAACTTCTTGTTCGCAATTCAAACCGGCAGTTAACGGAAGGAAGTGAGGTCATTCTATTTATAGTTTTTGCTTTAAAGGCTTCTATAGCAACAAAATCTTGAGGGAAATACCATTAGTTAGTGCTGTGCCTTGTACCTGGAACCTCCAAAGTACAATCATGGTGGAATTGCTGGTATGGAGGTCTGTGATAGTAGGATGGAAGTCGGATGGTATTGCATTCCACCAGTGAGAAGCAGTAAACCTTAAAAACAATTACTATCATTTTCAGCTAATTTTTTCTTCTTAGGGAAGGTAGTAAAATGTATAGCTTCAAGACTCTTTTTATAATCCTTGTAGTGACAGAAATGGCTAGCCTACCGTTGTTGTGATTTTGTGTGCTTCAATGACTGCCCGCCTGCATCAAAATGAGGAAGTGGCTGATGAGAAACTAGCAATCTACTTTGCCTGGCCTTATTATAATAATAATAATTGTATGTAATATATTATAGGGGATAATTACTATGGTACAGCATGTACCTATTGAGCTGGATCCTCAAAAACATTTAATAACTCATGGATGATGCAATTACAGATGATCTTGAAATTTGGCTCATTTGTAGTACTGCTTGATCCGCTAAAACTATTTTTAAATCTTTTCGTTCAAAAGTCTAACATAATATTTACAGCCAGTCAAAATCTTCACTTTACATTTGCTATGGGAAGCCATAAAATGTTATGTCCATTACAGCCCTTTCTCGAACTTGTAATGGAACCAAACCGCACATGTCTGTTGTTGACACCTTTGCTGTCGCCGTTAATCATCTGATTGGCTGAAATGTTTACTCTCATGTGAAAAAATCCACTTTTAATTTTTAGCTGTTTTCCAGGATCCAGCTCAACTTATACATATTTGAATGATTGTTAGATACTATACTTACAAATAGTTGGGGTTCTAAGCGTTTTAAATAGACCGTTTTTGTGTACTTTTGGATAAAAGCAGGAAACTTGGCAAAGTTTGCATATGACAAACCACCTCAGATTTGACCTTTGGTGTTGTTTACAGACAATGTAATGTTTAAAAACTGTCAGTTTTTCTCTATTGCATGTTTGTTTGAATCCAAAATCCACAAACGTGGTGACGCTCTTGCCCTATAGGCAAGATACTATGCTAAACAACCATCATTTTCAGTACGCTGGCTTGGCACACTGAAATCACAAAATCATTCATTTGGGCTTCAACAATATAGTAACTCATAATCTACTAGTTTATTTAGATGAACAGACTTACATGTATGTAATGCACAGTGCTTATTTTTCATCATAGAAGATTCGCTGCAATACCTGTAGGCATAGGTGGTGGGGGCTGAAGCTGTCCCTCGGTCTGCTGAGGGGGGTCTATATACATAGCCACCCTTAGAATATCTTGCCGAAATTGGAGTGGGGCTAAAAAAGATTGATATATTCTAATAGAATACTAAAATACCCTAATAGAGTAGTCAAAGTGCTTCATAAAAATATGATCCTAAAAAGTACTTGCCTACAGCGGGAATTAAACCACTGACCTTTCACTTTAAGAGTGGATGTGTTACACCTGTACCAAGTATTTCCAACTGCCTAAAGGTTGTTTTGTACTGTAGTCAACAGCTAAAAACTTTGTCACAAAAGGTTTTTATTGACTTCAAATACACTGTAGCGTATTTAGAGTTAAAAAGTTGGTGTTTTAGTTGAAAATGCTTCAAATTGTATGTATAGAATTAATTCTGATGAACTTTGAGACATCGTGAAAATAGGTACAGCTTCTGGGGCCCCTAATCTATACATTCTGGTCACACACCCCTATCACACCCCACCCCCACATCCTCCGCCACTGCCTGCTAGTGTTTGCAACAGTAACACTGTGGTGCCATAGTGGATATTGGTCACTAATCCATTTTACATCTTGTCAAATAACAAACATCAATTTTGTTGCAATAAGCAGGTGGAGCATGACAATAGCGCGGATTAGTTTTACCCCACCCTTAATAGATTTGGTCTTGTGAAAGTTTTTTTGGTCGTAGAAAGGGCTTAGCATACTGAGAATTTGAGCTTGTTGGCAAACAAAACTACCATCATGATTGATGGAGACCTTGCTGAATGTTTTGATGCAGAGAGGTACATTGCATACTTCAGTTAACCAGATATCGAGATTTAATCGAAAATCGAAATTATTTTTAAAATGGTAATCTAGATTATCAGAAAGGGAATATCGCCCAACACTAATCACAACACTGTGAGGAAGAATTGGCTTTTCTTATATTTAAAACTATTAAATAAGTTTCAAATATGCATATCTGACATGCATATAGATTTTTATATTGCTGTTTGTTGTTGTTGATTATAGCCACGTACTATCAAAATGGAATGGAGTCATGTTCAAAGTCTTGCAGGTATTTTTGATGGTCTCTTGAAAAAGATAAATGAGCGGAGCCAAGTGTCAAGAGAGAAGTGCCGTCACCAAAAACAACTAGAGACTCGTGTTCTTTGGAGTGACACAGAAACACAATGCCGTGTTGATTTGAGAGAGAACAAACGTGGAATATTTGTGAAGGTGCATTAATGTACAAATTATTTGTCTACTGTATAATTGCTTACTAGTATCATATACAAGCACAAATTAATATTGTGTATTATACACTTTTTATACTTGTGAAATCACCTAGCTGTATGTACTGTTTTGTTACATAGATACGGGTGATTCAGTGTTCAGATCGCTCAGTTTGTTTATATATCGAGTGGAGATTTAGAAGAGTTCAAAGATGCACTGTCTGCTCTCTTGGAGAAGCGAGAAACTAGTTCACACAATTTGTATTCTAAAAGACCAGCACCTCCAGGTAATTAATAAGAGATTATTATTAATAAGTAAGGACGTCCATAACCAGATAGCATCTTAACTGTACAAATACTTTATATGTATGTAAACAGGGCTGCCGACAGGAAGGGGTGGGGGAACTGGACCACACTTTGTAATGGGACCCAAGGGGGCCTCATACAGTAGTACCTGCCTAATAGCTACATTATCCAACAATAACATAATGGCTATTCATCTGATTCCAGACACCTACTTGTTCAGGCTATTCATCTGGCACTCACCCAAGGACACTAGTTGTATAAAGGTTGATGAGTCCAAGGGGAGCTAGAGTTGGAGCAAGTGCCAACCATAGTATGTCTCAAACTCACCAAAATTTACCTTCATAGCATATACCAAGAGTATATAATAGAAACCAAGAGTGTCGAACAGTGTATTAGCCCATGATTAATGATTGCGTAAAGTAACAGGGATATTTCAGTAATTGTTTGTTTACACAAAATGGTAATTTGAAATGCGTAAGTGGCAACAGGTCTTTGTTTGCCAGTTTTCCATGTTATTCAACCAAGTATTGAACAGTTATTGTACAAGGAAAGTGTAGTAAGGACCCAAGATACTCCAGCTCACTAAAACAATGGTTGCACAAATGAGCATGTTGCCATGCCTTCAGGGATCCTCTTGACAGTGCCAGAACTTTACCAATTCCCTTTTACTCCTATCATGTTTTCGCTTGGTTTAGTGGCCGAATTGGGCTAAATACAGCAAACCTTAATGGTAATGAAAACGAACAATTAGTGATATATCCATGTTACTTTATGCAATCATTAATCATGGCGTAATACACCCGTTCGATACTCTTGGTTTCTATTATATACTCTTGGTAATAGCGTTAGGGTCAGGTTCAGCTTTGGTTTCTTCTTCACTCACGTGTAGTCGTAGCAAACTATTTTTAGATAGGAGGACTCTGTTTATGCAATTGTCAAGCACAGTCAACATGCAAAGCATTATCCCTCTAGGGATCTAGGAACATGCCCCCCATAGGAAAATTTTGAGGGTTTAACCTTCTGAAATTAACGTACACAATGACTGCTCTATTAGATCAACTGACTGTTCTATTAGAGTATTTCGATCTTTTTGCAAACTAACAGCAGAAAATTATTAGAGAGGCTCCAGCCCTCTTTCTCCCCCACTCTGGCTTGCTACGCCTACGCCCAGGTATATAGGTTGTACAGGTTACTTCTTGAATCACATTTACAAGATAGAAAAGTAGAGGAGGTGGGTAGCTAGCAGTGGAAGCACAGTTGGTACTACACTGATCTCACACATCAGTGGTCCATGGTTCTAACCCTGAAAGTGTTGCAGGTTATTATATTTCATTTTAGCAACCTTTTTGTCTACTCATGTGGAACCAGACAAATAGCCTCATACATGAAATGTGCCCTAAGGCTGATAATTGCTGTGTAGTTATTTACCTATTGTATGCTTACTGTCTATTGCTGCAGCTTAATTGCTATTAAACTATCAGTCAGTATACCCATGTCTCAATCCAGTGTTATCCACATCATTTTCTTGTTTAAACACCAGTATCATGTGAGAAGGATCACATGACACTCATGTGAGAAGGATCTCACATGACACAAACTGTGTGTGTAAATGTCCAGAACTTTAGAAAGTTTATTTAGTGTTTATTGGAAGTTTAAGTTTCGTTGCTTAGGTGTGAGATTGAATACCTTGGGTGAGATTGCACTTTAGAGAGAATCACATCAGAGGTATGATAGTTGAATCAATAGCAAGAGAACAGTCATTCTTATCAAACAGTACGATAGTACTGTTTAAGTAGGGATCGGGGTGGATTTGGCGTGCGCCTCAAATTTCGATCCCTCAAAAATCATCCTAGAAATATCTCACACAGCAAATAAACCTTTTACTAAAGAGTCTTCAAGTTTCTAACTTTATTTCTAGCGTTATATATCAGGAAACGACTAGAAAAGTGCTGGAATTTTATTTCTAAAAAATCGCTAAAACAGAAATTTTCGTCTGCCTGCCAGCCTGCTTGCCTGCCAGCCTGCCTGCCTGACCACATTCACAAGGCTACAGGCCAAACAAAGCAGCGAAGGATCACCATTCTTTGCCACAATATTTAACTCGCTGCTGGGATGTGCCTTTTCGGGTTCCGACGAGTGTCTGCCTTCTGCGCTTTGTCTTTCCTTTTATCTTCAATTACGGATCGTCTTCTTCTTTTCCAGTCACGGAGGCGTTAATAATTCGTATCGACACTTTCCTTAGAGCAGCCGTATTCGGACGCCACAAAACTAATAACGGATTCCGTACTGTAAGGGCAAGTAGATGCCTGTACAGCAACACTTGCAAAGCGATCAAACAGCCTAGTGAAGGAAGAACACACTGCCACGCCCTTATCAATCAGAGCGTGCACTCGTACTTAACGATCAGTGGACCACGCCCATTATTAATGGTCCAGCTGTAACTAATTGTAGAAAACAGGAGATAGAAACCCTGCATGCCTTTCAATTTAGTAATTGAGCAGCTTGCATAAAGCAAGCAGCAAGATCGAGATACTCTAATAGAGCAGTCAGTGCCAAAGATCAATACTAGCTATATACCTATACCAAAAAAAGTTAACAAACCAGTGAATTTAAAAATTGTTAATTTAGAAATGGAAGTAGGGATCAAGCGATAAAAACTACTGAAACAAGTGATTTGAATGATGGCAACTATTACAACATAGCTTTGTGGGGAAATCCCTACTTTGGCATTGAACATATATGGTGACGTGGTGAGATGCCAATGTAAGGATTTCCCCACAAAGCTATGTTGTAATAGTTGCCATCATTCAAATCACTTGTTTCAGTAGTTTTTATCACTTGATCCCTACTTCCATTTCTAAATTAACAATTTTTAAATTCACTAGTACAGTATATAGTCCCTCAGATTTAATTGCGTACTAACGTATCACTCATGTTTATATGCCAATACCCCTAGAATAGTATTACTGTACATGTTTATCTTTCGTCACACACACACTGTGTTCAGGGACCCACGGAGTGTGCTTTTAAATCTTCCTATTGTTCTTTCTAGTATTTTTTCTTCACCTATTATTCCAGAAATTATTCCCTACACTTTCTAGGAGTAATTCCTGAAATACAGCTAAACATAGATGTTTTTTGACTGAACACGCCCAAGATATTAATTACTGACTCGAAAGTGAAGTGGCCATTATGCTTTGCTTTCAACTATGTTTCACAGCATTACAAACAAAGAATAGTGGGAGAAGCATCTCTGCAATCAATCCAGTCACTATGAGAAATACAGACGATTCCTCAGTATTCACAAATGTAAGAAAGTCATCGCGCTACCACAAATTTACACCTTGCATGGGCTGTCAGCAAAAAGAAATGGGACACAAAGGAGGACAAAGATAAGTCCATGATGCGTTCATTGTACATAATGCCAAAAGGCATGTCTTGGGATGAAGCAACATTGAACAGTGAAAAATTCAAGCCTGTAGCCTTAGCTGTTATTGAGTTACGCTTGTTAGTCAGTCAGTAGAAAATTCCATTGAATAATTTTTTTTTTAATTTTGTATATAGCACTCTACTGGAAGCATTAAATATATTTTGGGTCATACTGAAGGCACTTTTGGGCTTGATTATACCTAACCAATACTGCCAAGACACCAGGATGGTGCTGGATTTTGGGTGATATTTTTGGCCAGACAAAACCAAAACCTCCATGATCCTTAGTATACAGTACTATTGTACTGTATGATTATTTCCTATTAATTTATTCTGGAATTATTCTGATTCTATTTACCACCAAATTTTTCTGGCATATTCTGCAGTTCCCTACAATGCACAGTACACACATGCCCTATTGGTAGGTTGTCCATTTGGTGATTGTACTTAGTTGTATGTGCCCCAGGCCTAGTAATTACAACAACTAAATCGTCACATTTATATGATGAATTTAAAGCCAATAATTATACCAATCATTTAGATTCCTATGGAGAGTATAATACTAAAGCAATGATGCCACATGGAGAGAAAAATGTTACAATACAGTGTGATCATTGTGGAAGGCTTAACAATGGGGATGATCAGTCTTGTGCCCACTGTGAAAACCCTAAGACTGCACGGTGGATGAAGATCAAGAAAAGGAATGTAACTCAAAGTACCTCAAGTGTTGATACAGCAACCGCTAGTGGACAGAGCATCACCACAGAGTCCTTAGATGGGTCATTTTTTAATGCAGAAATTTAATATGCTTTGGAACTGCTGCAGCCACGCAAGAACACTGTTGTTATTGTAAGAACAGAAGCAGTTTATTGAAACTGTTTGATGTTGGTGTACTGTTGTAGTATTGACTGATGGATTATAATAGCATGCACTACATAGAGTGATAGACATGATGTCAATATTTAGTATTTGTATTAGGGCTGAAACAAATAGTAATACTTACGGGTACTCATTAAGGATTTTCGTACTCGGATAGTAAAATTGGTACTCTAGTACTCATTAAGATCATGTGACCCAGCTCACATGATGAATTGTCATCAGGGAGTGACACAATGAAGACTGTAGAGTTTGATTGGCATAATTTCTTGTCACATCAGTACTTTAATACAGTGTGTGTATCATTGTTGTTACTTGAAAAAAGCTGTGAACTGTTAAAGGTTGGTACAAAACATGTCAAATGGGTATGACTACTTGTAACTAGTAATTGTGAGTACACGATCATTAACTCTAGAGAGTACTTGACTACTAAAAAACGATGATTGTGTCAGCCCTAATTTGTATCGTACAGTACGGTACTACTGTATAGGGATCGATCATGAAGAACTGGGCTTTTGAAGCCAAAAATATCACCCTAAAACCATTCCGTCCATGACAGTTTGGCAGCATTGGTTAGGCACAGCTAAACTCAACAATGTCTTCAGGCCATCTGAAAAGTTTCTATGAAATTTAAAACAAAATTCTATGTAACAGGTTTTTATACTGACTGACTCATTATTAACTAACTGATGCCTCCAGCCAAGTACAACTCGACAATGGATGAGGCTACAGGCATGATTTCTTCTCTGTTTGACTGCTTCATCCTGAGATGTGCCTTTTCGCCAACCACAGTACATACAATACACACATCATGGACTTGCCTTCATATCCTCCTTTGTGTCCTAGTTCTTTCGCTGACAACAGAAGGTGTCAGTTCACAATAGTGCAATGGAGCTTCCTTGTGGCTGTGTTGTATAGCTTATCGTCCGTATTTTCCATAATGACTGGATTGCAGACACGGTTCTCGTACTGTTCTTCATTTGTAATGCTGTGTAACAAGGAGGAGCATACTGAAGATTTTCTGTCCATTCAAACATTGTGTATTGCGTACTGCATTATTATCCATGGAGCACGCAGTACGCAATGTTCAAATGAACAGAAAATCCTCAGTAGCTGAAAACAAAGCGTAATAGCCACCTCCTTTCTGTTATGTAATTGATCGTTGGGCTCACATTCTGATGCAAAATTACTTTTATAGCATTCCTGGTGCTATTCTTTTTTATGTGGTTTATTTGTCAAAAATATGTTATTAATAAAGTAAACAAACTAGTAGAAATTAAACTTATGAATTTTAAATTGAATTAGGGATCAAAGAATTAAAAAGTAGTGAAACAAGGGAATATAGCTAAAAAGTGTTGAAACAAGAAAGGTTACCTATACTAATATAGTTGACATGTGTTCATAATTCAGTCATGATTAACTGAAATGAACTTTAGTGTTGATATTAACTAGTATATATCTGCAGGTGTAGACAACCTTCCTTGTTTTAGCTACCTCAGTTGTTTCACTACTTTTTATTTCTTTGATCCTTATTGTTTTCTTCTCAGCACCTAGGTCAGTATGCATATAGCTATATGTGTTTAACATTGTTATGAAATTATTTTGATTATAACTGGGCTAGGAAATGATGCACCATATGCACAAATCACAACAATAGTGGAATTTATAATTCTATAGTGTAGCTATTAGTTAATACACCACCTAAAATAATATTTTATGATCAAATACTGAATGATACTAGATTATATGTACTACACAAATCTAATTGCCAGGAGCAGACTGTGCAGTATGCAGTGCTAGGTAGAGGTGTACCGATTATTGGATCGCCAAAAGGGTCTACCATTTTATATAAGTCCTCAAGTTCTGGATATATCTAGCATTGAGTCAGTACAGAGACGTGCTACAAGGTTTGTGGTTAATGATTATTCCTACCAGTCAAAAGCTAAACTAGCCAACCATACTACATTGTTGAGACCAACTAAAAGTTATTATGTTTACACAATCTTATTAATTGACATACCTGACACTCAGTTACATCTACTTCCAGAAGAAACCATCTTGCAAGAGCAAAAATGCAAGATCTTGCAATAAAAAAGGACCTTTCCTGCAAGAATACTGCAGGACCTTTCTCCTACAAGATTTTTTCTTGCAATATAAAAGGACTTTTTCTGGCATAATCTTGCAGGATGGTTCTATATTAATGAATAAAAAAAATTAAAAGGGGAATAAGCCATGAAACAGGGATCGCTGAAAAAAAGCCACTAAACAAGGAAGGATTTCTGGGGTAGTAATGTAAACCACACATCCCTCCAACTCACTGATCCCCAATTAACGCAATTCAAGAAGAGGATACTTTACCCAATTACAAACTAGAATAGAATCATATAAATTTTCTTTTTTTCCCCTCCACTGTTAAGTTATGGAACTCCCTCCTTCTCCCCCCCACTGTAATTAACTCCCCTACACTTAATCAGTTTTGTAATATGATTAATACCTGTGCGTTTTGATTTCTGATATAATATATAGGGGTAGAAATTTTCAGAGGGGGTTTCAGGTTCCCTAGCTGGCAGGGCCGCCCAGAGAAATTAAGGGGCCCAGGGCAAAGAGTTAAAGTGGGGCTCTTGACCCAAGTTGTAAGGTGAAGACCAAAAAAAAAAAAAAAAAAAAAAGGTCACAACCTGCTGGCAATGACAATAACTACCCATCACCAACCATATTTCCTTATCTATAAGCTTGCTACACTGCTCCTCTGAAGAATACTGTGACTGCTCTATTAGAGTATTTAGATCTGACTGCTCTATTAGAGTATATCGATCTTTTAAACAGGTATTCAGGGGGCCCTTCATGGGGCCTCCTGGGCCCCTTTCAGACTGGGGCCCGGGGCAAAATGCCCCAGTTGCCCCCCCCTGTGGGCGGCCCTGCTAGCTGGAATTGCAACTTCAGCCTAGCTGCAAGTTGAAGACCAAAAAAAAGAAAGAAGGTCACTATGTGGTTTTGAACGCTTTTTAAATGAAGTTTTGCCATAATATTATAATACAGTATGTATAACTCTTACCATATCCCTTATACTCTATGCTCTTACCCAGACGAATCGTAGGGGCGCGCGCTATTTCAGAGGGATTTCTGTGCCTCATGGGCGTGCGTCTGCTTTGTGATCACGTGATGTAAGAATCCACGTGATACTGCAATGTGCGATTTCGGGCGCGATGAAGACAGTTCAGTGGACAGTGCGCTGATTTAGCAGACGTCGAGAACATGAAATACAGGTATTATAATGTCACGTGTGTACTTTCGAGACAGCAGGCAACGCGGGAAGGGCGCTAGGCCTATGACAGGAAATACTGCTACACGGGTACTTTGCAAGTTCAATCCTGTGACCTTGATCACACTTAGAAGTCCAATAACGGAAAATCGAAACCCATAATATAACACCATTTTCACATGGACACCCAAAAGTGGGGCCGGGTTGAATAACCCACTCCACGAGAAGCTACGCGTAGCGGGGAAAGGTATATAAATGCGCACGAGTTAGCTGTTTTAAATACTGAAACTTACCCTTGAACTTACCAGAGGTCCTTGGTAGAAAACAACTACACCATATCAAATAGACTAAACAATTACAATCTCTGCTACGACAGCTTAAAAGTCTTGGTAGGAGCATGCATTAAAATATTTGTGGGTGCTGTCACTGCTTTTATTCTGGGTGGGTGTAATTGAGGCTACACCATCATTGGTATTGACTCCAGTAACAATGCTGTGATCATTCAGCTAACAATTGACCAATTAGCTTAGTCTGAAATTATAAAATGCTATAAGAACTACCTGTACAAGATCAGTCATATTAGATAACTGATATCAGATCAGTACAATATCGATAGATCGGTAATAAATTTCCTAGATCAGATTGGTATTGGTAAAGCTCAGAAAAGTTGAATCGGTACATCTCTAATGAATGTGTCTACATTTATGGGTTCCCACACTGTCATCATATTTAATTCAATCTTGCATAGCTACAAGTACACAAAAAAAAAGGAATTTTCAACTACCAGGTGCCATGCAGCTAGCTAACTCATCTGAAATTAACCAAATATGTATTACTATTTTATTATGTTGTGCAACAACACATAATTAATTCTAAAGGTAAATAACTCACAGTGATAAACAAACATAACAACACACATAAGAGAATGTATATACTATTAAATATTAATTCTCGGATTTCATAATTCATGAAATTTTTGTAATTCTTCAATTGCATTGCTATGCACTGCTAAGGAAGCGCTTGTTAAACAAACCACTTTTTAACAACATATGCACAGACGTATCTTCTAAACTGTTTTATAGTTTGACTATAGTGTTTTCCCCACAAATTCTTTCGACAAAACCTCAAAGCTGCTCTTCATTTTTGTTCACGTGCGTTGGGGATAAGCCCCCTTTCCAACTCGAAGGGATAGGCTATTCCTGGTAGTCTACGAGGCCTGCACTGTTGTTTCTCAATTGTTAAATGCCTGTAAAACCCGTGATTCACAAAGTCTGAGGAGAGTCACCACACCTGTATTTCAGACTGCTGAAAAGAAACCACTTCAGAGCAAAGTTTACCTGTGTGTAAGTTAATGCAGACTTCATTTCACTTTACTTCCTGCTTTTACTATTTAACGATTTTGCTCACGTGGGTGCATGCGGACAAACATAGATAGGTAGATATATAGGTACACACACACCCACACACACGCACCCACACACACACACACACACACACACACACACACACACACACACACACTTTTACAAATACAATTTCAGTAAACCAGTCACGCGCTCACAGATGGCCGGCCTGTGGGTGTGCACCTGGTTAAAAGTACTGAAACAAGCTGGAGTAGTGCACAATATTAAATCACAGTAAAAATATAAGAAGTCCCTACTGTGCCCAAGATAACATAATGGAAATGCACAGTAGGGATATAACACTTCTTATTGTTTTACTGTGATTTAATATTGTGCACTACTCCAGCTTGTTTCAGTACTTTTTATCAAAGTGCTTTATTCCCTACTCTAGTTGAAAGCTCCAAATTTTTATGTACTTGTTTAATGGGTTATTGTCGTGCAGAGCATTCTCTCCTCCTCTAAGCCATTCTACCATCCAGATTTCTGGCTTTAGCCATTACCAAGCTCAATTTTTTCCTGTGCATCTGTTTACTTTAATATTATTGTCTGGTTATCTCTCAAGGGAACTCAACTGACAGTACGATTGTGAATTTCCCTTCTGACTTGATGCCTGACATCTTCGAATGGAATACTAGCAAAGTTGAAAGCCTGTTTCTATTTTGTTGGAAATACTTAAGCCTGCCCCAAAGGCTTGAAATACAACAAACTCTATGTACTGTATACAGTGAAGCCATCACCACCTTTGTCTATATAGAAAATCTGGTTGCAGTCGATTTCGGAGAACTTGACGAAGTTTATACAGTCCTAGTGGCTAGTACGTCACTGTTAGTAACGTGATTGGTCAGATCAAACATTTCTTCACATTGTCTTCTTCCCTGTCACTCTAATCCCATCAACCATACACCTTTCATGAGGTGTCACAAAAAGACTCAGTCTAGTGGATTGCCAGTAAAGTGTGATGTCATTGCTTATTAAAGAAGGAACCATATGTTGTTGTCTGTTGACCATATTTGGCTATAAACAGTATAATAGGGAACATCATGTATCTACAGTGGAACCTCTATTTAACGGACACTTTGGGACCAACCAATTTTGGTGAAATTTTACTGTTATAAGGAGGTTGTCCTCTTTCAGAGGTAAAATTGTATTGGTAAAGGTCTATAGGGACTTCAGTAACTGTCCTTTATAAGGAGGTTAAATGTACAGTGTCCTTTACAGGGTGGGTCCATTAAAAGAGGTTCCACTGTAGCTTTAAAATGGCACAGTAGGATTTATTCCAAATGCACTTTTAAATTTTAAGGTCTTGATTGACATTTTCATGGAATTGCCCATGTGCTGTGTGTCTGTATTTGCCAGGCTCAGCAAACTTGGTTGCTGTTATTGTAGTTCAATTTGTTATTTCACAGGATAAGATCTCCTATAAATTTTTTGTTGGTGATCATCGAATAGACAAGAGCCTGAAGGAGACACTGGAACAGTTAAAAGATGAGAAATACAGTACCAGCCACAGGCCAGGTTTAAGGTTCAAACACAGTGACGAGATGTACCACTAGTATACCAGGTATGTCTGTCTGTGTGTATGTAGATGTACAGGTTACTTATTATAATCAGTGAAGTGTGTTTATGCTGGACTGGGATTATCATGTGATGTGTTTAGTTGTAAACATGTCCACATTTTGTGGGGAGTCTCAGAGGTGTTCCTGTTAGACCATTACTACAGCTAAAAGTTCATACTATGAACTTGTATGATAAAGAGCACTTCATATTGATAGTGATTACTATGTTCCTGTTGTTACACACAGGTCACAGTGAGGCTGTCATAGCAGTATCATTTAGTCCTGATGGAAGGTGAGTGTGTGTATAAGGACCTTATGAAATGTCGGAAGTTTGTGTAGATGTGTGTATTGATTGTAATTACAGTCCAGCTCCATCCTCAGTATTACAATTGGGTTCTTTTGAACCAATTGCTGCAAAGTACAAGTGTGCTTGTTTGTGTGTGTGTGTGTGTGTGTGTTCGTTCATATATCTTATCATTATGTTGTACAGGGGTCTAGCTAGTGGATCAGGTGACTGTACTGTTAGATTATGGGATAGCAGTACCGAGACTCCTCATCATGTTTGTAAAGGTGTGTATAGTATAGTGTGTACTGTGTACATGTGTTGAAGATACAGATCACATGGTAGACACTGTGTATAACAAGGATACAATCATATAATAGTCTCCATAGCTGTATAATACAAATCATTAATGTGCAATAGTATATACAAACAGTTCAGTTATCACATGTCTCTTACGAGTCCTCAGTGTCCTGCCAAGTCTATGAACTGTCTTGGCAACTTGTCCAGTAGTCACAGGATGTGGTCTAGTTGTGGAGGAGATGATGTCTAATGTAGAATGAGTTGACTGTGTCTGAGCTCACTCATAAGTAAACAGGAGAGTTCTACAGTCTTGTTCCATTGTGGTATTCTGTGTATCAAGGGGTGCATTCTTTTGATGTGGACTGAGTATTTGGCAGTGTCTAATACTGTCTATACTCAGTAGTGCAGTTGATAGTCATTTCTATAACCATCCAAGGTCCTGTCTATTGTGCATCTAGCTTCTTCATTGCTAGAAGGACTTGTTGTCCAGGGGCTAGCTGAGTATACTCTTTCTCTTTTATAATTATGAGTGTTCCTGCTGATCTGACACGTGGCATGTACTATCTCATTTTACTAGAAGGAGTTTCTCCTCAGCTCCTCATTGTAGTCAGACTGATAGATCAGTACTGGTTAGGTAGCCGCTGACAGTTAAACAGGATCTCATAAGGAAGACAGTTCAGTAGTGACATGTTTGGTATGTAGTTACGTGAGCAGTAGGAGCTGTGAGTGTTCTTCCTGTTCCACAATCAATAACTGACTATTGTTGAGTAGTGGAAGACTTGACTTTGTGACCACAAAAGATGGACTAGTATAGTCAGCTACAATCGTCATTGTTTGTATTGACTTAACCACTCTGTGCAACAAGGGGGAATTAGTAAAACGCAGAATATGGAATTGCGGAATAACGAAATAAGCGAAATTAATCTTTTGCAGATTGTAGAAATATTATATGCTCTATAGTAATTATGCTTTATTTACCTTGTAACAGCTCTGCATGGCGCACCACGGCGATGGATAGAACAGCAGCCGGCGAGCATTAAATGGGACGAACACACAACCAATCACCCTAGCACAATCTACCTTCGCTAACTTTACTTAGCTACACTCTTGATTCAAACTTGAAGAGTTTTGAAATCCATTTAAAGACACACAACCACTGGACTTCCCTACTGAACTCTAGTGTGACTCTAATAAATTCTGTCGTATGCGCATGAAGGGCAGCTAGTTTAACCTAAGAATAGAACTAGGTCTTGGCGCTTTGTAGCTATATCAACTAAGGAGTATAGATAAGTAAGTTTAGCGAAGGTAGATCGTTCTACGGTGATTGGTTGTGTGCTCGCTTGTCCCATTTAATGCTCGCCTAGCTGCTGTTTAGCTATCCATCGCCGTGGCGTGCCATGCAGAGCTGTTGCAAGGTGTAAATAAAGTACGATTGCTATAGAGCATGTAACTATTTGTACAATTTGCAAATGGTAAGTTTTGCTTATTTCGTTATTCCGCAATTCCGTTATTCCGTATTCCGCGTTTTACTAACTCCCGAAACAAGGTGGGGAAAGTTGTATTCACTACCAAAAGCATGTTATACCTCTAATACGTCGATAAAGCATTAGGCCATTTGGACAGGGAATCGGTTTATTGGTTTGGTCTACCAGTAAGATGAACAATATTTGGAAGTTATACACATGAAGTTCTAAGGGCAGACATTGTGATCAAGCCCTGCTAGACTTTGATGACCCAAGTATTTGTAATGTACAAATAGTCAGGTAATACCTAATCTTCATGGTGGCCCATATCATTGCCAGACACTGTTTTGTAGCTTTGTGCATACTCAACAACATCACTATAGGTTGTTGACAGGACAGCCCCAAGTCCCACATCTGAGACATCTGTAGGTAATGTAAATGTGTCACCACAAGCAATTACAATAGTGATTACTTTAGACCATTAATCTGTCATGTTCAACTGCCCACTTATGGACTACCTAGTGGCTGGGTAGTGTCTAATCACTGGACTGGACTACTGGACTGACATATTTTAAAGTTTTACACACTTTTAAGGGTGGGATTACTGTGCATTTGGGTGACTGGTGACAACATTTCATCCTTGAGTGGTGAATATGATACTAAAAAGTACAGTGTAGCTGTGATAAGTCAAATGGATTCAATTAAATCGATTCTAATCACTGCTTGACAGTATTTACTGATATAGATAGTTGTATCACAATGATCTCGTGTGTCTAACAGTGAAAGAAACATTTTTGGGCATACACACATGTCAGTATATCTGCTATACAGTAACATAATGGTGTGTGTGAACACACAAACTAGTCACATAACTGGTTATGTACCACTCTGCGTGGGCAGTTCAAAGGCACCGCCAGTGCCATAATTTGTATATTGCACTGCTGCAGACTGCAGCGAGTGCATTATAACTTATAACGCACTGGTTGCAGTTTTGTAGACCACAACGAGTGCATTATAAGTTATAATGCACCGACCGTAGTGCAATATACAGATATTGCACTGGCTGCGGTTTTGTGCAGCATAGCACAAGTGCCGGTGGCGAAGACCACTACGACACCTCACCTAATAGGTGGAAGGACACTTCACAGATCACTCGAATTCTTTTATAGCCTGACATGTAAAGGTCGATTGTGGGCCATAACGTCACCAATACGTATAATGTTTACAAGCAGCCAATGGCGATCGAAGAAGCCAACACGGGTGGCCACAACTCTAGTCTACATATATATAAACGTACTTATACACCTTACTAGTCTGGTGCCATCTTAGCCCATATTAAACTGTAGTCCACTTCGAGAATGACTCAATAAAACAAATATATTCTAAGTAATACTAACCTTTACATTCGATTGTGGTAACCAGTTTTGTCATGCCACCAGATTCGAGTTTAGCCAGTGTGAATAGTAAGAATTAGACTAGTATCATTTAGTAGTTGGGTTTTGTTTACTTAAAACATCTATTTAGCTACTTTTTTTCGCTCGAGGGAATCACTATGGCGATTAGTCTGGCGCTTAGTCTATATGGCGATTGAGTGATCACGCTGGCATGCTGAGCACTACATAATGAGAGTCGAACAGCGAATGCAGGTTAGTGATATAACCCATAGCGTACTAGCTTTCAATATCTCAGGTGGCTGCAGTACTGCAGGGGGAACGTCATCGCAACGTCCGGCTTGGTTACCCACAATTGATGTTAGAAACCTGGCCTTTATAAGCGTTACAGCTGTCTTGTGAGACTCTCCCCACCTATTAGGTGAGTGGTACATAACAGTTATACAACGTGCACTCGTGCTCTGCCTGTATAAACGCACTTGCCTTCGGGCCTAACGGCCCTCAGGCTCATGCGTTTATATCAGGCAGAGCACTCGTGGCCGTTGTATAACTATATAATATTTCATTACTGGAATGAAATGTCTGTATTCTGTAAATGGGGCACGCTACTAATTCCTATGGCTTCACATGCAAAATCTTGGTTTTCATTGATCTATGCTTGCTTTCCACTCCCTTTTGTATCAGATGTGTTTATGGTAATTAAAAATCACCATCTCCAGTTAGAAGTACTGACTGTAAGACTCAGTTTAGTATTTTAGACCTAAAGAATGGGAATTCTACAAATTATGAATCTAGTCTCACAGTTTTAGTAATCTTCTCTTTTGAAGCCATAGTAGTCATTCCTAAAAATCTATTTCCATACTTTTAAAGATAATGCTATTACAAGCCACAGCAAGAATTTTTGGGGACTTTCACAATTAGCTGTAGGAGGAGAATCAATTTTAGTGTTAAAATTACAGTGTTTTGTAACCATGCGATAATTTGTACATACTTCAGAGGATTTCAGTCAGATTTGCACTAAACATAAGTTCAATGTCTCAACTACAACATGTGTTACTCATCAGGTGGAGAACAGTATCTGTGTTGCTTTTACAGCTTCACATAAAACACATAATTTTATTGATGTAAGCCATAGGACATAGTTGCTTGCCCCCTTAATTGTATTACAATGTCATTTAGCTGTTAATAGGAGTAGAAAATTGCATTGTCATAGCACAATGGCATACAGTACGGCACACAGTACATACAAGTTATAAAAGTACGTAGGTTAATTTAATGTGTCCCTATTGCACAATTACATATCATGGACTCCAGTGACTAGTCACCAATTCGCAATATGCATATGTTATAGAAAGTTGTATCACAATAATCACGTGTGCCTCTATGAGCGAGAGAAACATTTCTGGGTATACCTACATGTCAGTATCTGCTATACAGTAGAGCGGATACTATCAAGCAGTGGATAGAATACATTTAATTGAACCCATTTGACTTATCAGAGCTACTTTTTAGTATCATATTCACCACTCAGTGTTGAAATGTTGTTACAAGCCACCCAAATGTACAGTAACCCCACCTTAAAAATGTGTAAAACCAAAAAAAATGTCAGTCCAGTAGTCCATTCCAGTATTCCAGTCCAGTAGTCCAGTATAAATGATCGTGGCAAAACATGGTTGCATTGACCACATCTTCTGACCCCATTGCACCACGAGAGCCAATAGTGCAGATGTTCTGATTTCAAATTAATCTGCATCGTAAAGTTATTTTTAGTTGTACTGCTCTTACTTAGCTGAATGTCTGACCACAAAAAATGTGGACCACTATAGTGGGGCAAAGATTCAATGTTTTCAGCAAAGTACAGTACGTTTCCAGCAGTGTTTTCATCATGCCATCCTGGATATTGGTACTTTTTCTTGGTTTGCAAAGGCACCCAATTTTCACTGGAACATGGTAGGGGCTTGAGAATTGGAAGAATATGCTTTCCTTTTCCTGTTCTTGTGCTCTGCTGTCTTAGATACAGATGTCTGCAATTTTTCATTAGGCACGTTCAACTGTGGAAGCAATACTGCTTCTTGACTGGTCAATGCATTTCTTCCTTTAGATGTTGGTTCTAATTTTGCGTATACTCCTTGAATGGTTGTAGCTGCAGATCCAAAAATAGCTAATTTAATTGCACATAGAATATATCCTGCTGCAGCACACTGATGAATAAAGTACCTCCACCATTCCTTAGATAGTCCATGAGGACTCTTCCCATATGCTGAAGGATTTGCCTTGACAATATTTTGCATCCAAGCAACATTTCCACCCCTCAGCCATGCAGTAATTTTCACCTCACCTAAACTTTTCAATTCATCAATAGCTTGTATAAGTAAGGCTAATTCTGGTTTTCTGTCTGTGAGCATACCTATGGTTTGATCACAGATATCACAACCTTACTTGGGGTAAGTAATGTCAGACAGTTCTTCTCCAAATAACTGAAGAAGCAATTTTCTTATTGTGCAGCATCATCAATGTCACTAGGACGATGCTGCCTTGCCATGTCTCTAGCCCAGTACCCAACATGCTGTATGTCATTATCATTATAGAAAATGTACACATAAGACTGTTTACCATCCCTTCCTGCTCTTCCAAACTCCCGTGCCCATGCATGGAGGCAAACCATTCCATGTGACAAACCTTACATTACTCTTATTTATACCAAGCCCAAATGCATGTGTGGCAACAATCACCTGGACATCTCCACCTTTCCATTTGATGTAGGCTTCTCTCTTCTCTGATTCTTTCATTTTGCCATAATATCCAATAGCCAGCACATCCCTCTCCCTCAAAGCTAAAACAATAGGTCCTACGTGACAGGCAAATAATGCTACATTGCCCCTTAATCAAATCTGTTATGAGATCTACAAAATTGTTGAAATCTCTGGAGTCTAATGAAACAGATTGTTTTGAGCCATCTTACCTTGTAGAATTTCACACTCTAGCAGCCAAATAAATGTTCGCATGATTCACTGAGCTTCTCTCAATTAAAGGATCGTGCATAAAAGACCTCAATTTTGCCTCTACTTGAAGAACAACAGTGGCAGAGAGAGCCACCAGAGGAACATTGGGAAAAAATGCATGTAAGTCTTCAATTTTCTGTATGTTTGTCTGAAGTCTTGCCAATCATAGACGAGATGTGCTTCGTGTATGGCTACTGGACCCAATTGATTGTTTGCATTTAGTGCCTGAACCTTTACATGGTTGTCTTTGTCACTAATCAACCATTCTAGGTTCACAAAAACCACTGCTGCACTCAAATCAGCACTGAATACCTTTTTTTCAGCATTGGGATCTACTTGAGCTGATCCCAAGTAAACAACCCAAGTTTTCCAACTCGTGTGTCTGATCTTGCATCAGAATAATGGTTGGCGTAATTAAAAGTGTCGATTGCTTTGTATAAACAGCTTGAAATTGATAACACAGGCTTTTACCACTGCCAGTGTGTTGAATAACCAACTAATCTGTTTTTTCTAAGACAGCATCAATTATGCGACTTTGAAACTCATTGAAATTTAAATGAGTTAAATGAAAATATTCAACAAGTACACACCTTTTGGCAGCTCCATCTAAATCATAAGATGAGAGCAATACATTAAACTCATCCATATCACTGCAACTGTTGTTGAATGACCTTTCCTATATCACAAAAAAACATGGGTAATTGTTGAATTCATATTGAAGTCCATGACATTCAAACGTAAACAACATAAATGAGCTCATTATTTTATTTTAAACACATGACTATAAAGCAGTTTTGTGGCATTGTAATCATACAGACCTGGGATTTTCTTTCCAGCCAAAAATATCACCCTAAAACCAGCCTCAATTTCCTGTCATGACAGCTTGGCAACATTGGTTAGTCACAGCTAAGCCCAAAAATGTAATCAGACTAGCCCCAAACCCTTTTCTACGGAATTTTAAAAAAGCTTCTATTCAACATAATTTTATGCCAACTGACTAACTAACTAACTAACTGATGCCTCTAGCCAAGCATAACTTGACAATGGATAAGACTATGGGCTTGATTTCTTCATTGTTCGGCATTGCTTCATCCCGAGATGTGTCTTTTTGCCATGTCAACTGTAGTACATACAATACATGAATCATGGACTTGCCTTTGTCCTCCTTTGTGTCCTAGTTCTTTTCGCTGACAATGCAGGTATTGATTTATGATAGTGTGATGTGGCTGTGTTGGCTATTATGCTTATTGCCCATATTTTCCATGGTAACTGGATCGATTGCAGAGACGCTTCTCATACTGTTCTTTGTTTGTAGTGCTGTGTAATGGGTGGAGCATAGGTGAAAACAGAGCGTGGTGGTCACCTCTCTTTCCGTTACATAATTGTTTGTTGGGGTACCTGTTCTGATGTAAAATTACTTTATTCTGGTGTGCATGGTGCCATTCTTTCTTTTAATGTGGTATGCGTGGGCTCATTATGTTATGAAAAAATAAACAAACAAACAAGTAGTAGGAATTTTATAGGGATCAAACTCATCAAAGCAAAAAAGTAGTGAAACAAAGGAATAGCTAAAAGTGGTGAAGGTTGCCTATACCTGCAGTGGACATTTAATCCCTAATTAAGTCATGGGTATAGACTGAAGTTTAGGGCTTTAATGTCCACTAGTATATCAACAGGTATAGACAACCTTCCAACTTTTACTTGTTTCACTAAAAATATAAGCACTGTGGTTCACAATTAATTCCTACAATGGTCACATCAAAGGTATCATTTTAGGTGTTCATATTGTTGTTGAAATGTGCTTGTATAGCTAACACAATTGAGTGGTACCTTATTGTAGTGTACATACTAAAAGGTTGATGTAGTATCTTATCTTTCTCTCTTGCTCTACATACATGTAGCTCACTGCCATTGGATCCTCAGTATTGCCTGGTCACCAGATGGGAAGAAGATTGCATCAGGTTGTAAAGCTGGCAAGGTGAGTGAAATGTGTGAAGTTGTCCACCTCATTTCCCTCTACCACCCTTAATAATACTCTTACTACTACTACAGTGGAACCTGTGGTCAGAGATATTTGGTCTTTATAGAGAGGTGGCTGCCTAACTCACTATCATATCTCTGTAAAGCAGCCATAGGCCACAAACTAAGGTTTGACCTTTATACAAAGGTTCCTGGGATTATAGCTATCCTCACACATGCCTACTCTTCAATCCATTACTTACATAACAGGCATAAACAAAGTAGCAGAAACCAGAAAGGATGACCAACAAGAGCGAGAAACCACTATATGGAGACATTATCACTAGGCTGCCTTGCTACAAAGCCAGTGAAGGGTTTTTATACTGGAAAGACAGTTACCTGGCAACTACACAACTGTAAATTCCGAGATAAATTCAAAAAATTTGCATATTGTGGGGTGAGCTTTAATTGCAATCATGTGAAGAGACAAAGCCATGAAGTGGCTATAAGCTTATCTATACAGAACACAACTGTGAGTATAAAATGTTATAGAAGTATAAAGTAGTGTAACTGGTTTACTCACTGTTATGACTTGCTGTGGCTGCTTTGTGAGAGGCTTTTTTGTATAACGAAGTGCTTCCAAAAGCTGGCTGTTATATGTGTTGTAGAGGTGACCGCTTAATGCAAACTATTTCTGTACAAACTGTTTAGGAATCGGTCGGGACCAGTCACATGGCCATTTTGCTGAGGTGACCGCCCAACTCAGGTGACCGTTAAGAGAGGTTCCACTATACTACACAGTTATACACAGTATGTTAATACAACACTACTACATAGTGTGAGACATATCCAATACTTATGTGAAAATTTCTCTTCTACACACCACGATACAATTGTTATCAGTTTATCATACAATCTACAGGTGTGTATATGGACTGGTAAACAATTGGGGAAATTCCTAACTGGCCACAGACAGTAGATAACATGGTTGTCATGGAGACCAATGTATCAGTAAGTATGCTCATATACAGACCATATATAGACGTTCTGCATATAGTTGTGAGACTGAATTGTATGGGACTTGTAAATGTGAAGTCAAACTGTTGGAAATGATCAGTGTGGACTTAGCTTTTACCTCCATTAGCTTTTATTGTGATGCCAATGGAAAGTATAGTCAATTAGCTACATGTAGGTCTACATGTAACAACCACTGTAACATTTTATTCTAGAAGCTGTACAAGCTTTATGCTTGCTTTCGACTTTTGGTCCTTGCGTACATTTATCATTAATTGTGTTGGTAGTTATAACACTTTGTGTACTGCGATCATAACAGCCTGTGCTTGTATACACTATATTTTGCATTGATAATTACATAATATTTTATGGTACATAATTCGTGTTAGGGATCCTGTATATGTACTCCACACTATAGGATGGTAGTGTATGTACTCCACACTATAGGATGGTAGTGTATGTACTCCACACTATAGGATAGTAGTGTATGTACTCCACACTATAGGATAGTAGTGTATGTACTCCACACTATAGGATGGTAGTGTATGTACTCCACACTATAGGATAGTAGTGTATGTACTCCACACTATAGGATAGTAGTGTATGTACTACACACTATAGGATAGTAGAGTATGTACTCCACACTATAGGATAGTAGTGTATGTACTCCACACTATAGGATAGTAGTGTATGTACTCCACACTATAGGATAATAATGTATGTACTCCACACTATAGGATAGTAGTGTATGTACTCCACACTATAGGATAGTAGTGTATGTACTCCACACTATAGGATAGTAGTGTATGTACTCCACACTATAGGATGGTAGTGTATGTACTCCACACTATAGGATGGTAGTGTATGTACTCCACACTATAGGATAGTAGTGTATGTACTCCACACTATAGGATAGTAGTGTATGTACTCCACACTATAGGATAGTAGTGTATGTACTCCACACTATAGGATGGTAGTGTATGTACTCCACACTATAGGATAGTAGTGTATGTACTCCACACTATAGGATAGTAGTGTATGTACTCCACACTATAGGATAGTACAGTTCACATATGGGATACAAGGCTGGCTCATTCAGTGATGATATTAACTGGTCACAGTCAGTCAGTGACTTGTGTACAATGGGGTGGAGAGGGACTGATATATACCTCATCACAAGATAGGACTGTGAAGTGTGGAGAGACCGTGATGTGTGTGCGTGCATGTGTGTGTGTGAGTGAGTGTGTGCATGTGTGTGTGTGCATGTGTGTGTGTGCATGTGTGTGTGTGAGTGAGTGTGTATGTATGTTTGTGCATGTGTGTGTACATGTATTATCCGTACCCACAAAGTAGGGATGCCACGACATAGAAATTTTTATGTCACATGTCATAGAGGTTTATGTCACGGCATAAGCAATTCTTAAAGTTTCACAACTGAAGCTGTTACTTATGAAACTGTATAGCTATTTTGATTCAAATATGCAAAAATATCAGCTTAAACATCAGCTATATTAACTATGACATCAACAAACAACCAGCATTGCTTGTACTTACTTGTCAATTTTCTCATATTTATTGCATCAAATTTGATCAATATGAATGGAAAAGTGTGCATTATTTGGAGATATTTATGTCACGACAAAGAAGCCTATGTCATATCACTTTATGTCACGACTATCGTGACATCCCTACCACAAAGCAGAATTCCATCATCTTCCATAGGAGTATTATGTTATGTAGGACACTATCAGGATGTGGTCACTGGGTTAGTGGTGTACATGTAGTAGTAACTGGATCATGTGAGCTCCTGTCAGGTGAACATACTGTGTCTTAACACTGACTATGTGTTAAGGACTGGACCATATGAATCAGCTAATGACAAACCAGAAGGTATTGTGTAGTAGTTCTCTGGCTAGTAATGTTGTATGCCCTACCGTATAACAACAAATATTGGCAAAACTGATATTTGGTGATTTGCTATAAAATTGCAGTTGGCAAAAATGTAATTTGGCAAAATGCTGTCACTGAAAAATTGGCGGTGCACACGAGTGGTGTAAGGTGCGTGTTGTAGCGTACAATCCTTTTTGTGCTGAAATATTATGGATTCAGTCACTGCATGCATGAGTCTGGCAGAGTCGTTTTCATGGGACAGGTCTGGATCTGATCTGCTTTAAAGAAAATCCAGGTCCTTCTGCAGTCATGGGTCACACCCACTTATCATGATCATTTGCTGTCTGTAGGCATACGTAGAGCCTCACCCATTTATCAATGGCTGCACACGAATTCATGTCTTGCTACCTGCAAGCTTACGTGGAGCCATGCCCACTATTCAAGTATGAGTTTTTTAGTATCTATTATCTAGTCTAGTCTGTAATCCACACCCATTTGCATGTGATAATTTAAAGGTGTATTTAAGTAGTATCCACGAAGTCACACTTGGGATGTCGAAACCTACTTCTGCAACTGGTATCGAAAGCTTGGACCCAAGGTATCAAAATAATATTGAAGAAAATTTAATTTGGCGGTTTAGTGACAAATCACCAAGTCACCAAATTTAGTTCACCACCAAATTTAATTGATATACAGTATCAGAGACCTCATACATATCTGTATAAAGGGAAATTTTTGAAAGGTTAAATATTCAAAAAATTCGAAGCGACAATGCCTTTTCAATAACATATTTATGTAATTTGCTTACCAGAAAAAGCACCTATCAAACTATAAACAAGGGTAAGTGCTGCATGTTTTCTACTTTATCAGTTAGCTAACTATACGTACTAGGCCACTGGCAAACACGATGCAACCTATACCATGAGTGTCACCATGAGTCTTGAAGCCTAAGAGCTCGAGAAAATTATTATTCCAGCCTGAGTGAAATGATAGTGAATATCTGGAAGTGATGAAAAGCGCTAACTAGTGATGGCTCAATCTGCAGGCCACTCAGTGGATTAAAGCCATGTATAGTCTACCAAACAATATGGTTCAAGCCACAAAGGAGGAATAAGTAGCTAGACACAATTCTACCACATCCTTTGTCTATACTGAACAATCAAAGTAGTAAATTCTACTGTAGCTACATACACGTGATCAATACAACAATTGTTAGCTTCCTCCAGTTAGGTTCATAAATCTGTCTTATCTACAGTGCGACGTGGTAATGGCAGAGAGAAACTGTATCAAATATATTTTTTCGAACTTACCATCAAGCACTCGTTTTTGAAAATTTGACCTTTCGAAAATTTCCCACTATACGGTATCTGTGAAGTTTCTAGAAGCCATTTTGGTATTGTATAGTATATGGAGAAGGCTCTTGATTTTCTAGCCCCTCACGTAATGACATTATTTAATGTGTTGCTAATTTGAATCTCTACTCTACACAGGTGACCTCCACCAGTGAAGGTGAGTACCAGTAATAGGTACTGATAGTACATTGGTTATTACCGTATTAGGAAGTGATCAGTGAAGAACTGCTTGTGTCTGGATCTAATGACTTCACACTGTTCCTATGGCAACCATCCACTGGCCAGAAACCATTGAATGACAGGTAGGTACAATGCAGTACATATCTTATAGTAAATATGTACTATGGTTTTATAGTGTCCTTATTATACGTATACCACTTTTGTGTGGGCGTTCAAAGGCACTGCTTACGGTTTAACCTGCATATTGCCATTCAAGATAGTACCTGCTCATGGCTTTGATGCCCAACCAGCTCAAAGATATTACTTTCATTATATTGGGCGACGTTGATTGTTTAGTTATGGGTTTGAGTTTACAGGTTAGGCTTGGCTCAGTGTAGTTGCTAAGTTTCGACTAGTTGACAGTTACTAAATGAGACGAATGATCAATAACATAATCGTTTGGGCAGTGCGTGGATACGTATTTCTACCCATCCGTGTCAGCCATAGTGTATTTTATTTATTTATTTTATTAGACTTCACAGCACAAGTGCTGAAGGTCAAGCAAGTGTAAATACCACAGCACAAGTGCTTGTGGTATTTAAGATCCACAAGCCAAGTACTTGGGAATTTATATTGATGAAACATTTTCTTGAAACTTCCACGTTACTTCTGTATACAACAAAAAAATGTCCAAGCATATCTGCTGTGCAATTTGAGATAGTGATCAACAAGTGTAAGGGAAAGATTCTACCATTCTTTAGTGTGACCCTTATTACAGTATGCCTGTGTAGTTTGGTCACCCCACACTCTGACTAATATTGATAACTTGAGGGTGTGCTCTTCAGAGTGCTACTCACTTCTAGGCATTCTTCGATTTTCACTGAGTGACGATAATATGTATATAAAAAAAATCCCCCTGGTTTTCAGTAATTCTTGAAAATCAAAAAGCGAGTGTAAACGTACATATAAAGTCGTCTGGCGCCGCCCGCCCCTTCGCAAAAAGTATTCTTTTGCGAAGGGCGGGCGGCGCCAGACTACATATAAAGGTGTGGCATTAGCTGTGTGCAAATATTAGCTAATCATTAAATCTTTAGTTTTGTAATATTGTACAATTAATTGCAATATCTGGTAATTTGTTCCACAATTTAATTGCATCTGGGTAAAAGGAATATTTTAAATGAGATATCTGTGGCTCTAAAATGGTTGCTTGAATCAATTAATGTCCTCGGGTAAGTAAATTATTCCTGATGAGTGAGTTCCCTGTTTCAGTTTCAACAAGATTAACAATTTTATCCATCCCTGATTCCCTTCTAACTAAAGTGTCGTACAGGCTCAGGTCCCTAGAGGGGTAGTTGCCTAATAAGTTGACCCATAAAGAAAAAAAAATGAGAAGTCAAGATGTACTGGCAGAATGCAGGGGAAATCCCAGATCAGGTTGTGTGGCTCCTCAGGCACTTGCAGCTAAGTCACTGCCTGACCTGGGATTTTTTTCTGTATTCAGCAGTCCTCAATTACAGGTCTCTGACTCCCTACTTCACAGGCATACTGTTGAGCTGGGGAATAACAGATTGTCCACCGCATCCCATTTAACATGTTAGTGACACTAAAATACATTGAAAAATCACTACAATATTGCTGCTTTCCTTTGTACTTTTTCTAGTTTAGGGCTTAACACAATGTATATATTTAACTTGTGCTTATCTTTCGCACCTGTACAGGATATAGATAAATGGGAAGGAAGGAATTGGATTTCGGGATGAAAATCGAAGCAGCCATATCAAAGAAAGAAACGTTTATCAAAATCTGTGCCGGAGATGAGGTACGTGATTATGAGCGTAATATTGGTAGTCTTGTATATACCCAAATGGCTTTGTGTGTGGGAGAGGAAAAAGCAAGGGGGTGTCACTCAGGGTCTTGCTGTAGGTCGATCTGCGACTACAGTCAAACTCTAAGTCAACGGTCAAAGCCACAAAATAGCTCTTACAGTGGGTCAAGACGATACGGAAGGTTCGAAACCCACAATCGAAAACTATACGTAGAATTATCAAGTTTACGGGATTATACGTAATTCACAAGAAGTAAGGATCTCCATGAAGATGTTTTAAAGCTCCAACAGAAATTTTGCCGTAATTATAATGATTTTTTCTCTCCTGGCTGCTGGTAGCACGCACTAAAAATATTATACTAGGTTACAAGTGCAGGTGTGTATAGGAAAATAGAGAAATAAGTGGAGGTCAAAAGTTAGACAAGAAATGCTCAAGTCATAGGTCAAAGACAATAAATGCTGCAAGTCAAAGGTCAAGGTGAAATTTTCCCTGATCAAGACTTTGACCGTAGTCGCAGATCTACCTACAGCATGAGCCGACATGACACCCCCTTGAAAAAGGTCTGGTGGATCTCCAGGCTCCCAAAATCCGGGAATAAAGGCCAGCTCCAGGAGTGTTAAATTGGTATTGACAAACCAACTAATGAAGCTAATTTTTATTTACTCAAGCAACTTTGCGCCTCTTGTCATGTACACAGATCACATCTCACTTAGGCTCTCACTTAGGCTCTCACAAGCATCACAGAATGACACTTGCAAGGGGGTGATACTCCATATACCCTGTACTCCAATTTTCGTCCTGGATCAAAGTAAAAAGAAAAATGCCTTGACCCTTTGCTAAAATCCATGCTTGACTCTTGACCAAATTCTTGCATATTTTCATAAAAATACAGTTATGTTGTAACTGTAAAAGTACCAATTGTGGTATACCTTTTACCTGTCTTTTGACCTACTGCAAATTTCTTACTTGACTTTTGTTTTGACCGAGGACGAAGATCAGAGTACAGAATATATAGTGCCTCCCCCTTGATTTGTGAGTGCAGTAAACTATCCATAATGGCCATTGTTGGGAATCAATGCCGTCTGCTGCTGCTGCTGCTGCTGCTGCTGCTGCTGCTGCTGCTGCTGCTGCTGCTGCTGCTGCTGCTGCTGCTGCTGCTGCTGCTGCTGCTGCTGCTGCTGCTGCTGCTGCTGCTGCTGCTGCTGCTGCTGCTGCTGCTGCTGCTGCTGCTGCTGCTGCTGCTGCTGCTGCTGCTGCTGCTGCTGCTGCTGCTGCTGCTGCTGCTGCTGCTGCTGCTGCTGCTGCTGCTGCTGCTGCTGCTGCTGCTGCTGCTGCTGCTGCTGCTGCTGCTGCTGCTGCTGCTGCTGCTGCTGCTGCTGCTGCTGCTGCTGCTGCTGCTGCTGCTGCTGCTGCTGCTGCTGCTGCTGCTGCTGCTGCTGCTGCTGCTGCTGCTGCTGCTGCTGCTGCTGCTGCTGCTGCTGCTGCTGCTGCTGCTGCTGCTGCTGCTGCTGCTGCTGCTACTGTTGTACCCTGATTGAGCTGATTGAGCTGATTGCCTCGCCAGTGGCTGTTAATTACTCCACTTATAACTCAGTCTTCTGGAGAAATAGAATTACAACCAGAATCAATAAAGATACAATTATATTGTTTGTCAACTGATATACTACCATATAGCTGGTTATTTTTGAACCAGACATTTTCGTAGGAACAGTAAAATCTGAATTTCATAGATTTTAATTTCGAAGTACAGGTGGATTTCAAGCAAATAGAGATTCATGTCACAAATTACAAAAATACATAGAGTCTACATGTGCTCGCCTTATCGATGGTATCAAGGATGGAATAACCTCCACTTTCATATCAACTCTGTGATTACATTGTGTGTCTGCATGGAGTTGATACACTATACATTGTATACATATTTGACAACTTCTTGTTCGCAACTCAAACCGGCAGTTAACGGAAGGAAGTGAGGTCATTCTATTTATAGTTTTTGCTTTAAAGGCTTCTATAGCAACAAAATCTTGAGGGAAATACCATTAGTTAGTGCTGTGCCTTGTACCTGGAACCTCCAAAGTACAATCATGGTGGAATTGCTGGTATGGAGGTCTGTGATAGTAGGATGGAAGTCGGATGGTATTGCATTCCACCAGTGAGAAGCAGTAAACCTTAAAAACAATTACTATCATTTTCAGCTAATTTTTTCTTCTTAGGGAAGGTAGTAAAATGTATAGCTTCAAGACTCTTTTTATAATCCTTGTAGTGACAGAAATGGCTAGCCTACCGTTGTTGTGATTTTGTGTGCTTCAATGACTGCCCGCCTGCATCAAAATGAGGAAGTGGCTGATGAGAAACTAGCAATCTACTTTGCCTGGCCTTATTATAATAATAATAATTGTATGTAATATATTATAGGGGATAATTACTATGGTACAGCATGTACCTATTGAGCTGGATCCTCAAAAACATTTAATAACTCATGGATGATGCAATTACAGATGATCTTGAAATTTGGCTCATTTGTAGTACTGCTTGATCCGCTAAAACTATTTTTAAATCTTTTCGTTCAAAAGTCTAACATAATATTTACAGCCAGTCAAAATCTTCACTTTACATTTGCTATGGGAAGCCATAAAATGTTATGTCCATTACAGCCCTTTCTCGAACTTGTAATGGAACCAAACCGCACATGTCTGTTGTTGACACCTTTGCTGTCGCCGTTAATCATCTGATTGGTTGAAATGTTTACTCTCATGTGAAAAAATCCACTTTTAATTTTTAGCTGTTTTTCAGGATCCAGCTCAACTTATACATATTTGAATGATTGTTAGATACTATACTTACAAATAGTTGGGGTTCTAAGCGTTTTAAATAGACCGTTTTTGTGTACTTTTGGATAAAAGCAGGAAACTTGGCAAAGTTTGCATATGACAAACCACCTCAGATTTGACCTTTGGTGTTGTTTACAGACAATGTGATGTTTAAAAACTGTCAGTTTTTCTCTATTGCATGTTTGTTTGAATCCAAAATCCACAAACGTGGTGACGCTCTTGCCCTATAGGCAAGATACTATGCTAAACAACCATCATTTTCAGTACGCTGGCTTGGCACACTGAAATCACAAAATCATTCATTTGGGCTTCAACAATATAGTAACTCATAATCTACTAGTTTATTTAGATGAACAGACTTACATGTATGTAATGCACAGTGCTTATTTTTCATCATAGAAGATTCGCTGCAATACCTGTAGGCATAGGTGGTGGGGGCTGAAGCTGTCCCTCGGTCTGCTGAGGGGGGTCTATATACATAGCCACCCTTAGAATATCTTGCCAAAATTGGAGTGGGGCTAAAAAAGATTGATATATTCTAATAGAATACTAAAATACCCTAATAGAGTAGTCAAAGTGCTTCATAAAAATATGATCCTAAAAAGTACTTGCCTACAGCGGGAATTAAACCACTGACCTTTCACTTTAAGAGTGGATGTGTTACACCTGTACCAAGTATTTCCAACTGCCTAAAGGTTGTTTTGTACTGTAGTCAACAGCTAAAAACTTTGTCACAAAAGGTTTTTATTGACTTCAAATACACTGTAGCGTATTTAGAGTTAAAAAGTTGGTGTTTTAGTTGAAAATGCTTCAAATTGTATGTATAGAATTAATTCTGATGAACTTTGAGACATCGTGAAAATAGGTACAGCTTCTGGGGCCCCTAATCTATACATTCTGGTCACACACCCCTATCACACCCCACCCCCACATCCTCCGCCACTGCCTGCTAGTGTTTGCAACAGTAACACTGTGGTGCCATAGTGGATATTGGTCACTAATCCATTTTACATCTTGTCAAATAACAAACATCAATTTTGTTGCAATAAGCAGGTGGAGCATGACAATAGCGCAGATTAGTTTTACCCCACCCTTAATAGATTTGGTCTTGTGAAAGTTTTTTTGGTCGTAGAAAGGGCTTAGCATACTGAGAATTTGAGCTTGTTGGCAAACAAAACTACCATCATGATTGATGGAGACCTTGCTGAATGTTTTGATGCAGAGAGGTACATTGCATACTTCAGTTAACCAGATATCGAGATTTAATCGAAAATCGAAATTATTTTTAAAATGGTAATCTAGATTATCAGAAAGGGAATATCGCCCAACACTAATCACAACACTGTGAGGAAGAATTGGCTTTTCTTATATTTAAAACTATTAAATAAGTTTCAAATATGCATATCTGACATGCATATAGATTTTTATATTGCTGTTTGTTGTTGATTATAGCCACGTACTATCAAAATGGAATGGAGTCATGTTCAAAGTCTTGCAGGTATTTTTGATGGTCTCTTGAAAAAGATAAATGAGCGGAGCCAAGTGTCAAGAGAGAAGTGCCGTCACCAAAAACAACTAGAGACTCGTGTTCTTTGGAGTGACACAGAAACACAATGCCGTGTTGATTTGAGAGAGAACAAACGTGGAATATTTGTGAAGGTGCATTAATGTACAAATTATTTGTCTACTGTATAATTGCTTACTAGTATCATATACAAGCACAAATTAATATTGTGTATTATACACTTTTTATACTTGTGAAATCACCTAGCTGTATGTACTGTTTTGTTACATAGATACGGGTGATTCAGTGTTCAGATCGCTCAGTTTGTTTATATATCGAGTGGAGATTTAGAAGAGTTCAAAGATGCACTGTCTGCTCTCTTGGAGAAGCGAGAAACTAGTTCACACAATTTGTATTCTAAAAGACCAGCACCTCCAGGTAATTAATAAGAGATTATTATTAATAAGTAAGGACGTCCATAACCAGATAGCATCTTAACTGTACAAATACTTTATATGTATGTAAACAGGGCTGCCGACAGGAAGGGGTGGGGGAACTGGACCACACTTTGTAATGGGACCCAAGGGGGCCTCATACAGTAGTACCTGCCTAATAGCTACATTATCCAACAATAACATAATGGCTATTCATCTGATTCCAGACACCTACTTGTTCAGGCTATTCATCTGGCACTCACCCAAGGACACTAGTTGTATAAAGGTTGATGAGTCCAAGGGGAGCTAGAGTTGGAGCAAGTGCCAACCATAGTATGTCTCAAACTCACCAAAATTTACCTTCATAGCATATACCAAGAGTATATAATAGAAACCAAGAGTGTCGAACAGTGTATTAGCCCATGATTAATGATTGCGTAAAGTAACAGGGATATTTCAGTAATTGTTTGTTTACACAAAATGGTAATTTGAAATGCGTAAGTGGCAACAGGTCTTTGTTTGCCAGTTTTCCATGTTATTCAACCAAGTATTGAACAGTTATTGTACAAGGAAAGTGTAGTAAGGACCCAAGATACTCCAGCTCACTAAAACAATGGTTGCACAAATGAGCATGTTGCCATGCCTTCAGGGATCCTCTTGACAGTGCCAGAACTTTACCAATTCCCTTTTACTCCTATCATGTTTTCGCTTGGTTTAGTGGCCGAATTGGGCTAAATACAGCAAACCTTAATGGTAATGAAAACGAACAATTAGTGATATATCCATGTTACTTTATGCAATCATTAATCATGGCGTAATACACCCGTTCGATACTCTTGGTTTCTATTATATACTCTTGGTAATAGCGTTAGGGTCAGGTTCAGCTTTGGTTTCTTCTTCACTCACGTGTAGTCGTAGCAAACTATTTTTAGATAGGAGGACTCTGTTTATGCAATTGTCAAGCACAGTCAACATGCAAAGCATTATCCCTCTAGGGATCTAGGAACATGCCCCCCATAGGAAAATTTTGAGGGTTTAACCTTCTGAAATTAACGTACACAATGACTGCTCTATTAGATCAACTGACTGTTCTATTAGAGTATTTCGATCTTTTTGCAAACTAACAGCAGAAAATTATTAGAGAGGCTCCAGCCCTCTTTCTCCCCCACTCTGGCTTGCTACGCCTACGCCCAGGTATATAGGTTGTACAGGTTACTTCTTGAATCACATTTACAAGATAGAAAAGTAGAGGAGGTGGGTAGCTAGCAGTGGAAGCACAGTTGGTACTACACTGATCTCACACATCAGTGGTCCATGGTTCTAACCCTGAAAGTGTTGCAGGTTATTATATTTCATTTTAGCAACCTTTTTGTCTACTCATGTGGAACCAGACAAATAGCCTCATACATGAAATGTGCCCTAAGGCTGATAATTGCTGTGTAGTTATTTACCTATTGTATGCTTACTGTCTATTGCTGCAGCTTAATTGCTATTAAACTATCAGTCAGTATACCCATGTCTCAATCCAGTGTTATCCACATCATTTTCTTGTTTAAACACCAGTATCATGTGAGAAGGATCACATGACACTCATGTGAGAAGGATCTCACATGACACAAACTGTGTGTGTAAATGTCCAGAACTTTAGAAAGTTTATTTAGTGTTTATTGGAAGTTTAAGTTTCGTTGCTTAGGTGTGAGATTGAATACCTTGGGTGAGATTGCACTTTAGAGAGAATCACATCAGAGGTATGATAGTTGAATCAATAGCAAGAGAACAGTCATTCTTATCAAACAGTACGATAGTACTGTTTAAGTAGGGATCGGGGTGGATTTGGCGTGCGCCTCAAATTTCGATCCCTCAAAAATCATCCTAGAAATATCTCACACAGCAAATAAACCTTTTACTAAAGAGTCTTCAAGTTTCTAACTTTATTTCTAGCGTTATATATCAGGAAACGACTAGAAAAGTGCTGGAATTTTATTTCTAAAAAATCGCTAAAACAGAAATTTTCGTCTGCCTGCTTGCCTGCCAGCCTGCCTGCCTGACCACATTCACAAGGCTACAGGCCAAACAAAGCAGCGAAGGATCACCATTCTTTGCCACAATATTTAACTCGCTGCTGGGATGTGCCTTTTCGGGTTCCGACGAGTGTCTGCCTTCTGCGCTTTGCCTTTCCTTTTATCTTCAATTACGGATCGTCTTCTTCTTTTCCAGTCACGGAGGCGTTAATAATTCGTATCGACACTTTCCTTAGAGCAGCCGTATTCGGACGCCACAAAACTAATAACGGATTCCGTACTGTAAGGGCAAGTAGATGCCTGTACAGCAACACTTGCAAAGCGATCAAACAGCCTAGTGAAGGAAGAACACACTGCCACGCCCTTATCAATCAGAGCGCGCACTCGTACTTAACGATCAGTGGACCACGCCCATTATTAATGGTCCAGCTGTAACTAATTGTAGAAAACAGGAGATAGAAACCCTGCATGCCTTTCAATTTAGTAATTGAGCAGCTTGCATAAAGCAAGCAGCAAGATCGAGATACTCTAATAGAGCAGTCAGTGCCAAAGATCAATACTAGCTATATACCTATACCAAAAAAAGTTAACAAACCAGTGAATTTAAAAATTGTTAATTTAGAAATGGAAGTAGGGATCAAGCGATAAAAACTACTGAAACAAGTGATTTGAATGATGGCAACTATTACAACATAGCTTTGTGGGGAAATCCCTACTTTGGCATTGAACATATATGGTGACGTGGTGAGATGCCAATGTAAGGATTTCCCCACAAAGCTATGTTGTAATAGTTGCCATCATTCAAATCACTTGTTTCAGTAGTTTTTATCACTTGATCCCTACTTCCATTTCTAAATTAACAATTTTTAAATTCACTAGTACAGTATATAGTCCCTCAGATTTAATTGCGTACTAACGTATCACTCGTGTTTATATGCCAATACCCCTAGAATAGTATTACTGTACATGTTTATCTTTCGTCACACACACACTGTGTTCAGGGACCCACGGAGTGTGCTTTTAAATCTTCCTATTGTTCTTTCTAGTATTTTTTCTTCACCTATTATTCCAGAAATTATTCCCTACACTTTCTAGGAGTAATTCCTGAAATACAGCTAAACATAGATGTTTTTTGACTGAACACGCCCAAGATATTAATTACTGACTCGAAAGTGAAGTGGCCATTATGCTTTGCTTTCAACTATGTTTCACAGCATTACAAACAAAGAATAGTGGGAGAAGCATCTCTGCAATCAATCCAGTCACTATGAGAAATACAGACGATTCCTCAGTATTCACAAATGTAAGAAAGTCATCGCGCTACCACAAATTTACACCTTGCATGGGCTGTCAGCAAAAAGAAATGGGACACAAAGGAGGACAAAGATAAGTGCATGATGCATTCATTGTACATAATGCCAAAAGGCATGTCTTGGGATGAAGCAACATTGAACAGTGAAAAATTCAAGCCTGTAGCCTTAGCTGTTATTGAGTTACGCTTGTTAGTCAGTCAGTAGAAAATTCCATTGAATAATTTTTTTTTTAATTTTGTATATAGCACTCTACTGGAAGCATTAAATATATTTTGGGTCATACTGAAGGCACTTTTGGGCTTGATTATACCTAACCAATACTGCCAAGACACCAGGATGGTGCTGGATTTTGGGTGATATTTTTGGCCAGACAAAACCAAAACCTCCATGATCCTTAGTATACAGTACTATTGTACTGTATGATTATTTCCTATTAATTTATTCTGGAATTATTCTGATTCTATTTACCACCAAATTTTTCTGGCATATTCTGCAGTTCCCTACAATGCACAGTACACACATGCCCTATTGGTAGGTTGTCCATTTGGTGATTGTACTTAGTTGTATGTGCCCCAGGCCTAGTAATTACAACAACTAAATCGTCACATTTATATGATGAATTTAAAGCCAATAATTATACCAATCATTTAGATTCCTATGGAGAGTATAATACTAAAGCAATGATGCCACATGGAGAGAAAAATGTTACAATACAGTGTGATCATTGTGGAAGGCTTAACAATGGGGATGATCAGTCTTGTGCCCACTGTGAAAACCCTAAGACTGCACGGTGGATGAAGATCAAGAAAAGGAATGTAACTCAAAGTACCTCAAGTGTTGATACAGCAACCGCTAGTGGACAGAGCATCACCACAGAGTCCTTAGATGGGTCATTTTTTAATGCAGAAATTTAATATGCTTTGGAACTGCTGCAGCCACGCAAGAACACTGTTGTTATTGTAAGAACAGAAGCAGTTTATTGAAACTGTTTGATGTTGGTGTACTGTTGTAGTATTGACTGATGGATTATAATAGCATGCACTACATAGAGTGATAGACATGATGTCAATATTTAGTATTTGTATTAGGGCTGAAACAAATAGTAATACTTACGGGTACTCATTAAGGATTTTCGTACTCGGATAGTAAAATTGGTACTCTAGTACTCATTAAGATCATGTGACCCAGCTCACATGATGAATTGTCATCAGGGAGTGACACAATGAAGACTGTAGAGTTTGATTGGCATAATTTCTTGTCACATCAGTACTTTAATACAGTGTGTGTATCATTGTTGTTACTTGAAAAAAGCTGTGAACTGTTAAAGGTTGGTACAAAACATGTCAAATGGGTATGACTACTTGTAACTAGTAATTGTGAGTACACGATCATTAACTCTAGAGAGTACTTGACTACTAAAAAACGATGATTGTGTCAGCCCTAATTTGTATCGTACAGTACGGTACTACTGTATAGGGATCGATCATGAAGAACTGGGCTTTTGAAGCCAAAAACATCACCCTAAAACCATTCCGTCCATGACAGTTTGGCAGCATTGGTTAGGCACAGCTAAACTCAAAAATGTCTTCAGGCCATCTGAAAAGTTTCTATGAAATTTAAAACAAAATTCTATGTAACAGGTTTTTATACTGACTGACTCATTATTAACTAACTGATGCCTCCAGCCAAGTACAACTCGACAATGGATGAGGCTACAGGCATGATTTCTTCTCTGTTTGACTGCTTCATCCTGAGATGTGCCTTTTCGCCAACCACAGTACATACAATACACACATCATGGACTTGCCTTCATATCCTCCTTTGTGTCCTAGTTCTTTCGCTGACAACAGAAGGTGTCAGTTCACAATAGTGCAATGGAGCTTCCTTGTGGCTGTGTTGTATAGCTTATCGTCCGTATTTTCCATAATGACTGGATTGCAGACACGGTTCTCGTACTGTTCTTCATTTGTAATGCTGTGTAACAAGGAGGAGCATACTGAAGATTTTCTGTCCATTCAAACATTGTGTATTGCGTACTGCATTATTATCCATGGAGCACGCAGTACGCAATGTTCAAATGAACAGAAAATCCTCAGTAGCTGAAAACAAAGCGTAATAGCCACCTCCTTTCTGTTATGTAATTGATCGTTGGGCTCACATTCTGATGCAAAATTACTTTTATAGCATTCCTGGTGCTATTCTTTTTTATGTGGTTTATTTGTCAAAAATATGTTATTAATAAAGTAAACAAACTAGTAGAAATTAAACTTATGAATTTTAAATTGAATTAGGGATCAAAGAATTAAAAAGTAGTGAAACAAGGGAATATAGCTAAAAAGTGTTGAAACAAGAAAGGTTACCTATACTAATATAGTTGACATGTGTTCATAATTCAGTCATGATTAACTGAAATGAACTTTAGTGTTGATATTAACTAGTATATATCTGCAGGTGTAGACAACCTTCCTTGTTTTAGCTACCTCAGTTGTTTCACTACTTTTTATTTCTTTGATCCTTATTGTTTTCTTCTCAGCACCTAGGTCAGTATGCATATAGCTATATGTGTTTAACATTGTTATGAAATTATTTTGATTATAACTGGGCTAGGAAATGATGCACCATATGCACAAATCACAACAATAGTGGAATTTATAATTCTATAGTGTAGCTATTAGTTAATACACCACCTAAAATAATATTTTATGATCAAATACTGAATGATACTAGATTATATGTACTACACAAATCTAATTGCCAGGAGCAGACTGTGCAGTATGCAGTGCTAGGTAGAGGTGTACCGATTATTGGATCGCCAAAAGGGTCTACCATTTTATATAAGTCCTCAAGTTCTGGATATATCTAGCATTGAGTCAGTACAGAGACGTGCTACAAGGTTTGTGGTTAATGATTATTCCTACCAGTCAAAAGCTAAACTAGCCAACCATACTACATTGTTGAGACCAACTAAAAGTTATTATGTTTACACAATCTTATTAATTGACATACCTGACACTCAGTTACATCTACTTCCAGAAGAAACCATCTTGCAAGAGCAAAAATGCAAGATCTTGCAATAAAAAAGGACCTTTCCTGCAAGAATACTGCAGGACCTTTCTCCTACAAGATTTTTTCTTGCAATATAAAAGGACTTTTTCTGGCATAATCTTGCAGGATGGTTCTATATTAATGAATAAAAAAAATTAAAAGGGGAATAAGCCATGAAACAGGGATCGCTGAAAAAAAGCCACTAAACAAGGAAGGATTTCTGGGGTAGTAATGTAAACCACACATCCCTCCAACTCACTGATCCCCAATTAACGCAATTCAAGAAGAGGATACTTTACCCAATTACAAACTAGAATAGAATCATATAAATTTTCTTTTTTTCCCCTCCACTGTTAAGTTATGGAACTCCCTCCTTCTCCCCCCCACTGTAATTAACTCCCCTACACTTAATCAGTTTTGTAATATGATTAATACCTGTGCGTTTTGATTTCTGATATAATATATAGGGGTAGAAATTTTCAGAGGGGGTTTCAGGTTCCCTAGCTGGCAGGGCCGCCCAGAGAAATTAAGGGGCCCAGGGCAAAGAGTTAAAGTGGGGCTCTTGACCCAAGTTGTAAGGTGAAGACCAAAAAAAAAAAAAAAAAAAAAGGTCACAACCTGCTGGCAATGACAATAACTACCCATCACCAACCATATTTCCTTATCTATAAGCTTGCTACACTGCTCCTCTGAAGACTACTGTGACTGCTCTATTAGAGTATTTAGATCTGACTGCTCTATTAGAGTATATCGATCTTTTAAACAGGTATTCAGGGGGCCCTTCATGGGGCCTCCTGGGCCCCTTTCAGACTGGGGCCCGGGGCAAAATGCCCCAGTTGCCCCCCCCTGTGGGCGGCCCTGCTAGCTGGAATTGCAACTTCAGCCTAGCTGCAAGTTGAAGACCAAAAAAAAGAAAGAAGGTCACTATGTGGTTTTGAACGCTTTTTAAATGAAGTTTTGCCATAATATTATAATACAGTATGTATAACTCTTACCATATCCCTTATACTCTATGCTCTTACCCAGACGAATCGTAGGGGCGCGCGCTATTTCAGAGGGATTTCTGTGCCTCATGGGCGTGCGTCTGCTTTGTGATCACGTGATGTAAGAATCCACGTGATACTGCAATGTGCGATTTCGGGCGCGATGAAGACAGTTCAGTGGACAGTGCGCTGATTTAGCAGACGTCGAGAACATGAAATACAGGTATTATAATGTCACGTGTGTACTTTCGAGACAGCAGGCAACGCGGGAAGGGCGCTAGGCCTATGACAGGAAATACTGCTACACGGGTACTTTGCAAGTTCAATCCTGTGACCTTGATCACACTTAGAAGTCCAATAACGGAAAATCGAAACCCATAATATAACACCATTTTCACATGGACACCCAAAAGTGGGGCCGGGTTGAATAACCCACTCCACGAGAAGCTACCCGTAGCGGGGAAAGGTATATAAATGCGCACGAGTTAGCTGTTTTAAATACTGAAACTTACCCTTGAACTTACCAGAGGTCCTTGGTAGAAAACAACTACACCATATCAAATAGACTAAACAATTACAATCTCTGCTACGACAGCTTAAAAGTCTTGGTAGGAGCATGCATTAAAATATTTGTGGGTGCTGTCACTGCTTTTATTCTGGGTGGGTGTAATTGAGGCTACACCATCATTGGTATTGACTCCAGTAACAATGCTGTGATCATTCAGCTAACAATTGACCAATTAGCTTAGTCTGAAATTATAAAATGCTATAAGAACTACCTGTACAAGATCAGTCATATTAGATAACTGATATCAGATCAGTACAATATCGATAGATCGGTAATAAATTTCCTAGATCAGATTGGTATTGGTAAAGCTCAGAAAAGTTGAATCGGTACATCTCTAATGAATGTGTCTACATTTATGGGTTCCCACACTGTCATCATATTTAATTCAATCTTGCATAGCTACAAGTACACAAAAAAAAAGGAATTTTCAACTACCAGGTGCCATGCAGCTAGCTAACTCATCTGAAATTAAACAAATATGTATTACTATTTTATTATGTTGTGCAACAACACATAATTAATTCTAAAGGTAAATAACTCACAGTGATAAACAAACATAACAACACACATAAGAGAATGTATATACTATTAAATATTAATTCTCGGATTTCATAATTCATGAAATTTTTGTAATTCTTCAATTGCATTGCTATGCACTGCTAAGGAAGCGCTTGTTAAACAAACCACTTTTTAACAACATATGCACAGACGTATCTTCTAAACTGTTTTATAGTTTGACTATAGTGTTTTCCCCACAAATTCTTTCGACAAAACCTCAAAGCTGCTCTTCATTTTTGTTCACGTGCGTTGGGGATAAGCCCCCTTTCCAACTCGAAGGGATAGGCTATTCCTGGTAGTCTACGAGGCCTGCACTGTTGTTTCTCAATTGTTAAATGCCTGTAAAACCCGTGATTCACAAAGTCTGAGGAGAGTCACCACACCTGTATTTCAGACTGCTGAAAAGAAACCACTTCAGAGCAAAGTTTACCTGTGTGTAAGTTAATGCAGACTTCATTTCACTTTACTTCCTGCTTTTACTATTTAACGATTTTGCTCACGTGGGTGCATGCGGACAAACATAGATAGGTAGATATATAGGTACACACACACCCACACACACGCACCCACACACACACACACACACACACACACACACACACACACACACACACACACACACACACACTTTTACAAATACAATTTCAGTAAACCAGTCACGCGCTCACAGATGGCCGGCCTGTGGGTGTGCACCTGGTTAAAAGTACTGAAACAAGCTGGAGTAGTGCACAATATTAAATCACAGTAAAAATATAAGAAGTCCCTACTGTGCCCAAGATAACATAATGGAAATGCACAGTAGGGATATAACACTTCTTATTGTTTTACTGTGATTTAATATTGTGCACTACTCCAGCTTGTTTCAGTACTTTTTATCAAAGTGCTTTATTCCCTACTCTAGTTGAAAGCTCCAAATTTTTATGTACTTGTTTAATGGGTTATTGTCGTGCAGAGCATTCTCTCCTCCTCTAAGCCATTCTACCATCCAGATTTCTGGCTTTAGCCATTACCAAGCTCAATTTTTTCCTGTGCATCTGTTTACTTTAATATTATTGTCTGGTTATCTCTCAAGGGAACTCAACTGACAGTACGATTGTGAATTTCCCTTCTGACTTGATGCCTGACATCTTCGAATGGAATACTAGCAAAGTTGAAAGCCTGTTTCTATTTTGTTGGAAATACTTAAGCCTGCCCCAAAGGCTTGAAATACAACAAACTCTATGTACTGTATACAGTGAAGCCATCACCACCTTTGTCTATATAGAAAATCTGGTTGCAGTCGATTTCGGAGAACTTGACGAAGTTTATACAGTCCTAGTGGCTAGTACGTCACTGTTAGTAACGTGATTGGTCAGATCAAACATTTCTTCACATTGTCTTCTTCCCTGTCACTCTAATCCCATCAACCATACACCTTTCATGAGGTGTCACAAAAAGACTCAGTCTAGTGGATTGCCAGTAAAGTGTGATGTCATTGCTTATTAAAGAAGGAACCATATGTTGTTGTCTGTTGACCATATTTGGCTATAAACAGTATAATAGGGAACATCATGTATCTACAGTGGAACCTCTATTTAACGGACACTTTGGGACCAACCAATTTTGGTGAAATTTTACTGTTATAAGGAGGTTGTCCTCTTTCAGAGGTAAAATTGTATTGGTAAAGGTCTATAGGGACTTCAGTAACTGTCCTTTATAAGGAGGTTAAATGTACAGTGTCCTTTACAGGGTGGGTCCATTAAAAGAGGTTCCACTGTAGCTTTAAAATGGCACAGTAGGATTTATTCCAAATGCACTTTTAAATTTTAAGGTCTTGATTGACATTTTCATGGAATTGCCCATGTGCTGTGTGTCTGTATTTGCCAGGCTCAGCAAACTTGGTTGCTGTTATTGTAGTTCAATTTGTTATTTCACAGGATAAGATCTCCTATAAATTTTTTGTTGGTGATCATCGAATAGACAAGAGCCTGAAGGAGACACTGGAACAGTTAAAAGATGAGAAATACAGTACCAGCCACAGGCCAGGTTTAAGGTTCAAACACAGTGACGAGATGTACCACTAGTATACCAGGTATGTCTGTCTGTGTGTATGTAGATGTACAGGTTACTTATTATAATCAGTGAAGTGTGTTTATGCTGGACTGGGATTATCATGTGATGTGTTTAGTTGTAAACATGTCCACATTTTGTGGGGAGTCTCAGAGGTGTTCCTGTTAGACCATTACTACAGCTAAAAGTTCATACTATGAACTTGTATGATAAAGAGCACTTCATATTGATAGTGATTACTATGTTCCTGTTGTTACACACAGGTCACAGTGAGGCTGTCATAGCAGTATCATTTAGTCCTGATGGAAGGTGAGTGTGTGTATAAGGACCTTATGAAATGTCGGAAGTTTGTGTAGATGTGTGTATTGATTGTAATTACAGTCCAGCTCCATCCTCAGTATTACAATTGGGTTCTTTTGAACCAATTGCTGCAAAGTACAAGTGTGCTTGTTTGTGTGTGTGTGTGTGTGTGTGTTCGTTCATATATCTTATCATTATGTTGTACAGGGGTCTAGCTAGTGGATCAGGTGACTGTACTGTTAGATTATGGGATAGCAGTACCGAGACTCCTCATCATGTTTGTAAAGGTGTGTATAGTATAGTGTGTACTGTGTACATGTGTTGAAGATACAGATCACATGGTAGACACTGTGTATAACAAGGATACAATCATATAATAGTCTCCATAGCTGTATAATACAAATCATTAATGTGCAATAGTATATACAAACAGTTCAGTTATCACATGTCTCTTACGAGTCCTCAGTGTCCTGCCAAGTCTATGAACTGTCTTGGCAACTTGTCCAGTAGTCACAGGATGTGGTCTAGTTGTGGAGGAGATGATGTCTAATGTAGAATGAGTTGACTGTGTCTGAGCTCACTCATAAGTAAACAGGAGAGTTCTACAGTCTTGTTCCATTGTGGTATTCTGTGTATCAAGGGGTGCATTCTTTTGATGTGGACTGAGTATTTGGCAGTGTCTAATACTGTCTATACTCAGTAGTGCAGTTGATAGTCATTTCTATAACCATCCAAGGTCCTGTCTATTGTGCATCTAGCTTCTTCATTGCTAGAAGGACTTGTTGTCCAGGGGCTAGCTGAGTATACTCTTTCTCTTTTATAATTATGAGTGTTCCTGCTGATCTGACACGTGGCATGTACTATCTCATTTTACTAGAAGGAGTTTCTCCTCAGCTCCTCATTGTAGTCAGACTGATAGATCAGTACTGGTTAGGTAGCCGCTGACAGTTAAACAGGATCTCATAAGGAAGACAGTTCAGTAGTGACATGTTTGGTATGTAGTTACGTGAGCAGTAGGAGCTGTGAGTGTTCTTCCTGTTCCACAATCAATAACTGACTATTGTTGAGTAGTGGAAGACTTGACTTTGTGACCACAAAAGATGGACTAGTATAGTCAGCTACAATCGTCATTGTTTGTATTGACTTAACCACTCTGTGCAACAAGGGGGAATTAGTAAAACGCAGAATATGGAATTGCGGAATAACGAAATAAGCGAAATTAATCTTTTGCAGATTGTAGAAATATTATATGCTCTATAGTAATTATGCTTTATTTACCTTGTAACAGCTCTGCATGGCGCACCACGGCGATGGATAGAACAGCAGCCGGCGAGCATTAAATGGGACGAACACACAACCAATCACCCTAGCACAATCTACCTTCGCTAACTTTACTTAGCTACACTCTTGATTCAAACTTGAAGAGTTTTGAAATCCATTTAAAGACACGCAACCACTGGACTTCCCTACTGAACTCTAGTGTGACTCTAATAAATTCTGTCGTATGCGCATGAAGGGCAGCTAGTTTAACCTAAGAATAGAACTAGGTCTTGGCGCTTTGTAGCTATATCAACTAAGGAGTATAGATAAGTAAGTTTAGCGAAGGTAGATCGTTCTACGGTGATTGGTTGTGTGCTTGCTTGTCCCATTTAATGCTCGCCTAGCTGCTGTTTAGCTATCCATCGCCGTGGCGTGCCATGCAGAGCTGTTGCAAGGTGTAAATAAAGTGCGATTGCTATAGAGCATGTAACTATTTGTACAATTTGCAAATGGTAAGTTTTGCTTATTTCGTTATTCCCCAATTCCGTTATTCCGTATTCCGCGTTTTACTAACTCCCGAAACAAGGTGGGGAAGGTTGTATTCACTACCAAAAGCATGTTATACCTCTAATACGTCGATAAAGCATTAGGCCATTTGGACAGGGAATCGGTTTATTGGTTTGGTCTACCAGTAAGATGAACAATATTTGGAAGTTATACACATGAAGTTCTAAGGGCAGACATTGTGATCAAGCCCTGCTAGACTTTGATGACCCAAGTATTTGTAATGTACAAATAGTCAGGTAATACCTAATCTTCATGGTGGCCCATATCATTGCCAGACACTGTTTTGTAGCTTTGTGCATACTCAACAACATCACTATAGGTTGTTGACAGGACAGCCCCAAGTCCCACATCTGAGACATCTGTAGGTAATGTAAATGTGTCACCACAAGCAATTACAATAGTGATTACTTTAGACCATTAATCTGTCATGTTCAACTGCCCACTTATGGACTACCTAGTGGCTGGGTAGTGTCTAATCACTGGACTGGACTACTGGACTGACATATTTTAAAGTTTTACACACTTTTAAGGGTGGGATTACTGTGCATTTGGGTGACTGGTGACAACATTTCATCCTTGAGTGGTGAATATGATACTAAAAAGTACAGTGTAGCTGTGATAAGTCAAATGGATTCAATTAAATCGATTCTAATCACTGCTTGACAGTATCTACTGATATAGATAGTTGTATCACAATGATCTCGTGTGTCTAACAGTGAAAGAAACATTTTTGGGCATACACACATGTCAGTATATCTGCTATACAGTAACATAATGGTGTGTGTGAACACACAAACTAGATCCCATCACATAACTGGTTATGTACCACTCTGCGTGGGCAGTTCAAAGGCACCGCCAGTGCCATAATTTGTATATTGCACTGCTGCAGACTGCAGCGAGTGCATTATAACTTATAACGCACTGGTTGCAGTTTTGTAGACCACAACGAGTGCATTATAAGTTATAATGCACCGACCGTAGTGCAATATACAGATATTGCACTGGCTGCGGTTTTGTGCAGCATAGCACAAGTGCCGGTGGCGAAGACCACTACGACACCTCACCTAATAGGTGGAAGGACACTTCACAGATCACTCGAATTCTTTTATAGCCTGACATGTAAAGGTCGATTGTGGGCCATAACGTCACCAATACGTATAATGTTTACAAGCAGCCAATGGCGATCGAAGAAGCCAACACGGGTGGCCACAACTCTAGTCTACATATATATAAACGTACTTATACACCTTACTAGTCTGGTGCCATCTTAGCCCATATTAAACTGTAGTCCACTTCGAGAATGACTCAATAAAACAAATATATTCTAAGTAATACTAACCTTTACATTCGATTGTGGTAACCAGTTTTGTCATGCCACCAGATTCGAGTTTAGCCAGTGTGAATAGTAAGAATTAGACTAGTATCGTTTAGTAGTTGGGTTTTGTTTACTTAAAACATCTATTTAGCTACTTTTTTTCGCTCGAGGGAATCACTATGGCGATTAGTCTGGCGCTTAGTCTATATGGCGATTGAGTGATCACGCTGGCATGCTGAGCACTACATAATGAGAGTCGAACAGCGAATGCAGGTTAGTGATATAACCCATAGCGTACTAGCTTTCAATATCTCAGGTGGCTGCAGTACTGCAGGGGGAACGTCATCGCAACGTCCGGCTTGGTTACCCACAATCGATGTTAGAAACCTGGCCTTTATAAGCGTTACAGCTGTCTTGTGAGACTCTCCCCACCTATTAGGTAAGTGGTACATAACAGTTATACAACGTGCACTCGTGCTCTGCCTGTATAAACGCACTTGCCTTCGGGCCTAACGGCCCTCAGGCTCATGCGTTTATATCAGGCAGAGCACTCGTGGCCGTTGTATAACTATATAATATTTCATTACTGGAATGAAATGTCTGTATTCTGTAAATGGGGCACGCTACTAATTCCTATGGCTTCACATGCAAAATCTTGGTTTTCATTGATCTATGCTTGCTTTCCACTCCCTTTTGTATCAGATGTGTTTATGGTAATTAAAAATCACCATCTCCAGTTAGAAGTACTGACTGTAAGACTCAGTTTAGTATTTTAGACCTAAAGAATGGGAATTCTACAAATTATGAATCTAGTCTCACAGTTTTAGTAATCTTCTCTTTTGAAGCCATAGTAGTCATTCCTAAAAATCTATTTCCATACTTTTAAAGATAATGCTATTACAAGCCACAGCAAGAATTTTTGGGGACTTTCACAATTAGCTGTAGGAGGAGAATCAATTTTAGTGTTAAAATTACAGTGTTTTGTAACCATGCGATAATTTGTACATACTTCAGAGGATTTCAGTCAGATTTGCACTAAACATAAGTTCAATGTCTCAACTACAACATGTGTTACTCATCAGGTGGAGAACAGTATCTGTGTTGCTTTTACAGCTTCACATAAAACACATAATTTTATTGATGTAAGCCATAGGACATAGTTGCTTGCCCCCTTAATTGTATTACAATGTCATTTAGCTGTTAATAGGAGTAGAAAATTGCATTGTCATAGCACAATGGCATACAGTACGGCACACAGTACATACAAGTTATAAAAGTACGTAGGTTAATTTAATGTGTCCCTATTGCACAATTACATATCATGGACTCCAGTGACTAGTCACCAATTCGCAATATGCATATGTTATAGAAAGTTGTATCACAATAATCACGTGTGCCTCTATGAGCGAGAGAAACATTTCTGGGTATACCTACATGTCAGTATCTGCTATACAGTAGAGCGGATACTGTCAAGCAGTGGATAGAATACATTTAATTGAACCCATTTGACTTATCAGAGCTACTTTTTAGTATCATATTCACCACTCAGTGTTGAAATGTTGTTACAAGCCACCCAAATGTACAGTAACCCCACCTTAAAAATGTGTAAAACCAAAAAAAATGTCAGTCCAGTAGTCCATTCCAGTATTCCAGTCCAGTAGTCCAGTATAAATGATCGTGGCAAAACATGGTTGCATTGACCACATCTTCTGACCCCATTGCACCACGAGAGCCAATAGTGCAGATGTTCTGATTTCAAATTAATCTGCATCGTAAAGTTATTTTTAGTTGTACTGCTCTTACTTAGCTGAATGTCTGACCACAAAAAATGTGGACCACTATAATGGGGCAAAGATTCAATGTTTTCAGCAAAGTACAGTACGTTTCCAGCAGTGTTTTCATCATGCCATCCTGGATATTGGTACTTTTTCTTGGTTTGCAAAGGCACCCAATTTTCACTGGAACATGGTAGGGGCTTGAGAATTGGAAGAATATGCTTTCCTTTTCCTGTTCTTGTGCTCTGCTGTCTTAGATACAGATTAGGCCTGAGCGATTGTGAAATTTTGCTACTTTCACGATTGTAAGAAGCAACATATCACGATTATGATAACCATCACGATGTTATAACTTCACATGCATTGACATGCAACATTGTATGTACGTACACTGTATGTCATAATTTGTATGAATTATTTTAAAGAAAAAACAATATGAACTTGCGTACAACATTTCAATGCAAAAAGTACAAGACCATAAGCAGTTATAGTTCAATACAATCACTTTATCAAAATCATGTATAGTATTCTGGTATAGTTTAACTGGTATGAATCACGGTAAGTTTTCTGCCAAAAACACTAGTTTATTCACGTTGTCAGATAACAAGGCTGATCTTTTTTGGTTAACAATATGGCCTGCTAGGCTAAATGCCCTCTCAGCTGGTACTGACGTTGCAGGAATAGCAAGATACTTTCTGGCAACATATGACAAACAAGGATACCTTGCACTGTTCATCCTCCACCAAACCAATGGTGATTCAGCCTCTGGTTCTTCATCTACATATTTGTGGATTTCAGCTTTTGCTTTTTCAGCAGGACTTGTACCCCGATGTTTAGACTTGACTATGTCATCGACAAAAGAAAGGAGGCGTTTTTCTGCTTTGCTTACTTTGCATCTCTTTGAAAGAGGTAAGTCCAATTCTTCAGTTGCTTCTGCAGACTCTGCAGATGAACTCACTGCTGATTCTGTATCTTTTGATGCAATGTTTTGTGCCACCATAACTGTCTCTGCTTCAATAGAAGCAATCACATCTAATCTGTCATCATCTGGAAGAAAAGACAGTGCCTTAAATCTCGGATCTAAGAATGCAGCTTTGTTTAGTAATTTCAGCACTGAACCTTTGTAACGATCTGCTAGGTTTGCACGCATGACTGTCTTCATTGTTTTCTCTAGCTGTGTAATCCTTTCACCCTCCTTCGGTCTGAAGTATACTTCAAGTAACTTATAAAGCACAGGACGTACTGCAGAGATAGTTACCCACTTTTGTGCACCAATGGATTCAGTTATTTCAACAAGAGGCTCCATTACCTTTACAAATAGCTCCAGGGTCTTGAACTCTGTATCAGATGGCATCAGGTCACCTCTATGTAACTCTAACAGGGTAGCACACAGTGGCTGTTGTTGGGATAACAGGCGTTCTGCCATGTAATAGGCTGAATTCCATCGGGTACTAACATCCTGAACTAAACTTAATTGTTTGTGCTGAAGGCTAATCTGTTTTTGTTTAAAAAGGTAAGTAGATTTTGAAGAGCGGTTGAAATGGGCAATTAGCTGTCTACTTCTAGCTAAAGCTCGTGATACCTCTGGAAGCTTAAGCACTACTTCAACAGCGAGCTGCAAAGTATGACTAAAGCATGGCATCCTCAGCCATCTTGTGATGTCAAAGGCAGCAACAATGTTGCTGCCATTATCTGTCGTAACAGCAGATAAGTTGTCTTCTGGCAGTTTCCAATTATCAAGTACCAGCTGTAGCTCTGCAGCGATGTTAACACCTGTGTGAGCCACTGGAAATTCAACGGTTTCTAGCAGGTAAGCTTTTAACTGGAAAGATTTAGCCACAAAATGAACCGTCACACCAGTGTAGGCTTCATTGTGACGTGAAGTCCAAACATCAGTGGTAAGTGCATAGCTACTTATTTCAGAACTACACAACTCACCACAAATCCGTTCCCTTTCTTTGTCATAAAGCTTGGGAATATAATTAGTAGCTAGTGTTTTGCGGTCCATGGGAACATATCGGGGATCGAAGGCAGCTAACATGGCTCGAAATCCAGTGTCATTTACAGTTTGATACGGGTGCATATCTCTCGAAATGAAATAACAGACTGCATCATTCAAAACTTTCAACCTCGCGGAGTTTCGAGGGTAAGGCTGCTTTCGAGCAATCACTAAATCAATCGTCGGTTGATCGCTGCTGGCCATGGAAACACTCGTAGCAGTAGTACTACTCGACGACTCCTTCTCACTGGCTTGTTTGGCTTCTTCTTTCGCTTCTCGATAGGTTTCCACGTGACATTCTTCCAAGTGCTGCCACAAATTTGTTGTATTCCCAACATAAGAGTAGTCCCGTTTGCACAGTTTACAAAAAACACGTTTTCGTTTCTTCTTATCAGGTTCTATCATTTTCTCATCTCTGCTGGGGAAGCCGAAATGCTTCCACACAACACTGGTCGAGTTCTCTAACGGTAACAAAGTTACTAAATCTTCTTCCGCGAAAGAATGCGTCGCCATCTTGAATTCGCCAATACGCATGCGTGTGACATCATAACATCGTGATGATTCTATAATACACATCGACATCGCGATTGTTCAGTGGCAATCGTGATTAATCGTAGAATCGATATAATCGCTCAGGCCTAATACAGATGTCTGCAATTTTTCATTAGGCACGTTCAACTGTGGAAGCATTACTGCTTCTTGACTGGTCAATGCATTTCTTCCTTTAGATGTTGGTTCTAATTTTGCGTATACTCCTTGAATGGTTGTAGCTGCAGATCCAAAAATAGCTAATTTAATTGCACATAGAATATATCCTGCTGCAGCACACTGATGAATAAAGCACCTCCACCATTCCTTAGATAGTCCATGAGGACTCTTCCCATATGCTGAAGGATTTGCCTTGATAATATTTTGCATCCAAGCAACATTTCCACCCCTCAGCCATGCAGTAATTTTCACCTCACCTAAGCTTTTCAATTCATCAATAGCTTGTATAAGTAAGGCTAATTCTGGTTTTCTGTCTGTGAGCAAACCTATGGTTTGATCACAGATATCACAACCTTACTTGGGGTAAGTAATGTCAGACAGTTCTTCTCCAAATAACTGAAGAAGCAATTTTCTTATTGTGCAGCATCATCAATGTCACTAGGACGATGCTGCCTTGCCATGTCTCTAGCCCAGTACCCAACATGCTGTATGTCATTATCATTATAGAAAATGTACGCATAAGACTGTTTACCATCCCTTCCTGCTCTTCCAAACTCCCGTGCCCATGCATGGAGGCAAACCATTCCATGTGACAAACCTTACATTACTCTTATTTATACCAAGCCCAAATGCATGTGTGGCAACAATCACCTGGACATCTCCACCTTTCCATTTGATGTAGGCTTCTCTCTTCTCTGATTCTTTCATTTTGCCATAATATCCAATAGCCAGCACATCCCTCTCCCTCAAAGCTAAAACAATAGGTCCTACGTGACAGGCAAATAATGCTACATTGCCCCTTAATCAAATCTGTTATGAGATCTACAAAATTGTTGAAATCTCTGGAGTCTAATGAAACAGATTGTTTTGAGCCATCTTACCTTGTAGAATTTCACACTCTAGCAGCCAAATAAATGTTCGCATGATTCACTGAGCTTCTCTCAATTAAAGGATCGTGCATAAAAGACCTCAATTTTGCCTCTACTTGAAGAACAACAGTGGCAGAGAGAGCCACCAGAGGAACATTGGGAAAAAATGCATGTAAGTCTTCAATTTTCTGTATGTTTGTCTGAAGTCTTGCCAATCATAGACGAGATGTGCTTCGTGTATGGCTACTGGACCCAATTGATTGTTTGCATTTAGTGCCTGAACCTTTACATGGTTGTCTTTGTCACTAATCAACCATTCTAGGTTCACAAAAACCACTGCTGCACTCAAATCAGCACTGAATACCTTTTTTTCAGCATTGGGATCTACTTGAGCTGATCCCAAGTAAACAACCCAAGTTTTCCAACTCGTGTGTCTGATCTTGCATCAGAATAATGGTTGGCGTAATTAAAAGTGTCGATTGCTTTGTATAAACAGCTTGAAATTGATAACACAGGCTTTTACCACTGCCAGTGGGTTGAATAACCAACTAATCTGTTTTTTCTAAGACAGCATCAATTATGCGACTTTGAAACTCATTGAAATTTAAATGAGTTAAATGAAAATATTCAACAAGTACACACCTTTTGGCAGCTCCATCTAAATCATAAGATGAGAGCAATACATTAAACTCATCCATATCACTGCAACTGTTGTTGAATGACCTTTCCTATATCACAAAAAAACATGGGTAATTGCTGAATTCATATTGAAGTCCATGACATTCAAACGTAAACAACATAAATGAGCTCATTATTTTATTTTAAACACATGACTATAAAGCAGTTTTGTGGCATTGTGATCATACAGAACTGGGATTTTCTTTCCAGCCAAAAATATCACCCTAAAACCAGCCTCACTTTCCTGTCATGACAGCTTGGCAGCATTGGTTAGTCACATCTAAGCCCAAAAATGTAATCAGACTAGCCCCAAACCCTTTTCTACGGAATTTTAATAAAGCTTCTATTCACCATAATTTTATGCCAACTGACTAACTAACTAACTAACTGATGCCTCTAGCCAAGCATAACTTGACAGACTATGGGCTTGATTTCTTCATTGTTCGGCATTGCTTCATCCCGAGATGTGTCTTTTTGCCATGTCAACTGTAGTACATACAATACATGAATCATGGACTTGCCTTTGTCCTCCTTTGTGTCCTAGTTATTTTCGCTGACAATGCAGGTATTGATTTATGATAGTGTGATGCGGCTGTGTTGGCTATTATGCTTATTGGCCATATTTTCCATGGTAACTGGATCGATTGCAGAGACGCTTCTCATACTGTTCTTTGTTTGTAGTGCTGTGTAATGGGTGGAGCATAGCTGAAAACAGAGCGTGGTGGTCACCTCTCTTTCCGTTACATAATTGTTTGTTGGGGTACCTGTTCTGATGTAAAATTACTTTATTCTGGTGTGCATGGTGCCATTCTTTCTTTTAATGTGGTATGCGTGGGCTCATTATGTTATGAAAAAATAAACAAACAAACAAGTAGTAGGAATTTTATAGGGATCAAACTCATCAAAGCAAAAAAGTAGTGAAACAAAGGAATAGCTAAAAGTGGTGAAGGCTGCCTATACCTGCAGTGGACATTTAATCCCTAATTAAGTCATGGGTATAGACTGAAGTTTAGGGCTTTAATGTCCACTAGTATATCAACAGGTATAGACAACCTTCCAACTTTTACTTGTTTCACTAAAAATATAAGCACTGTGGTTCACAATTAATTCCTACAATGGTCACATTAAAGGTATCATTTTAGGTGTTCATATTGTTGTTGAAATGTGCTTGTATAGCTAACACAATTGAGTGGTACCTTATTGTAGTGTACATACTAAAAGGTTGATGTAGTATCTTATCTTTCTCTCTTGCTCTACATACATGTAGCTCACTCCCATTGGATCCTCAGTATTGCCTGGTCACCAGATGGGAAGAAGATTGAATCAGGTTGTAAAGCTGGCAAGGTGAGTGAAATGTATGGAGTTGTCCACCTCATTTCCCTCTACCACCCTTAATAATACTCTTACTACTACTACAGTGGAACCTGTCTAAAGCGGTCACCTTCAGTCCAGAAATATTTGGTCTTTATAGAGAGGTGGCTGCCTAACTCACTATCATATCTCTATAAAGCAGCCATAGGCCACAAACCAAGGTTTGACCTTTATACAATGGTTCCTGGGATTATAGCTATCCTCACACATGCCTACTCTTCAATCCATTACTTACATAACAGGCATAAACAAAGTAGCAGAAACCAGAAAGGATGACCAACAAGAGCGAGAAACCACTATATGGAGACATTATCACTAGGCTGCCTTGCTACAAAGCCAGTGAAGGAAAGGCTATGGTTTTTATACTGGAAAGACAGTTACCTGGTAACTAGTAACTACACAACTGTAAATTCCGAGATAAATTCAAAAAATTAGCATATTGTGGGGTGAGCTTTAATTGGAATCATGTGAAGAGACAAAGCCATGGAGTGGCTATAAGTTTATCTATACAGACAACTGTGAGTATAAAATGTTATAGAAGTATAAAGTAGTGTACCTGGTTTACTCACTGTTATGACTTGCTGTGGCTGCTTTGTAAGAGGCTTTTTTGTATAACGAAGTGCTTCCAAAAGCTGACTGTTATATGTGTTATAGAGGTGACTGCTTAATGCAAACTATTTCTGTACAAACTGTTTAGGAATCAGTCGGGACCAGTCACATGGCCATTTTGCTGAGGTGACCACCCAACTCAGGTGACCATTAAGAGAGGTTCCACTATACTACACAGTTATACACAGTATGTTAATACCCTACTACACAGTGTGAGACATATCCAATACTTGTGAAAATTTCTCTTCTACACACCACGATACAATTGTTATCAGTTTATCATACAATCTACAGGTGTGTATATGGGACCCAGTAACTGGTAAACAATTGGGGAAATTCCTAACTGGCCACAGACAGTGGATAACATGGTTGTCATGGAGACCAATGCATCAGTAAGTATGCTCATATGCAGACCATATATAGACGTTCTGCATATAGTTGTGAGACTGAATTGTATGGGACTTGTAAATGTGAAGTCAAACTGTTGGAAATGATCAGTGTGGACTTAGCTTTTACCTCCATTAGCTTTTATTGTGATGCCAATGGAAAGTATAGTCAATTAGCTACATGTAGGTCTACATGTAACAACCACTGTAACATTTTTTTCTAGAAGCTATACAAGCTTTGTGCTTGCTTTCAACTTTTGGTCCTTGCGTACATTTATCATTAATTGTGTTGGTAGTTATAACACTTTGTGTACTGCGATCATAACAGCCTGTGCTTGTATACACTATATTTTGCATTGATAATTACATAATATTTTATGGTACATAATTCCTGTTAGGGATCTTGTATATGTACTCCACACTATAGGATAGTAGTGTATGTACTCCACACTATAGGATAGTAGTGTATGTACTCCACACTATAGGATAGTAGTGCATGTACTCCACACTATAGGATGGTAGTGTATGTACTCCACACTATAGGATAGTAGTGTATGTACTCCACACTATAGGATGGTAGTGTATGTACTCCACACTATAGGATAGTAGTGTATGTACTCCACACTATAGGATAGTAGTGTATGTACTCCACACTATAGGATAGTAGTGTATGTACTCCACACTATAGGATAGTAGTGTATGTACTCCACACTATAGGATAGTAGTGTATGTACTCCACACTATAGGATAGTAGTGTATGTACTCCACACTATAGGATAGTAGTGTATGTACTCCACACTATAGGATAGTAGTGTATGTACTCCACACTATAGGATAGTAGTGTATGTACTCCACACTATAGGATACAAAGCAGAATTCCGTCATCTTCCATAGGAATATTATGTTATGTAGGACACTATCAGGATGTGGTCACTGGGTTAGTGGTGTACATGTAGTAGTAACTGGATCATGTGAGCTCCTGTCAGGTGAACACACTATGTCTCAACACTGACTATGTGTTAAGGACTGGACCATATGAATCAGCTAATGACAAACCAGAAGGTATTGTGTAGTAGTTCTCTGGCTAGTAATGTTGTATGCCCTACCGTATAACAACAAATATTGGCAAAACTGATATTTGGTGATTTGCTATAAAATTGCAGTTGGCAAAAATGTAATTTGGTGAAATGCTGTCACTGAAAAATTGGCGGTGCACACGAGTGGTGTAAGGTGCGTGCTGTAACGTACAATCCTTTTTGTGTTGAAATATTATGGATTCAGTCACTGCATGCATGAGTCTGGCAGAGTCGTTTTCATGGGACAGGTCTGGGTCTGATCTGCTTTAAAGAAAATCCAGGCCCTTCTGCAGTCATGGGTCACGCCCACTTATCATGATCATTTGCTGTCTGTAGGCATACGTAGAGCCTCACCCATTTATCAATGGCTGCACACGAATTCATGTCTTGCTACCTGCAAGCTTACGTGGAGCCATGCCCACTATTCAAGTATGAGTTGTTTAGTATCTATTATCTAGTCTAGTCTGTAATCCACACCCATTTGCATGTGATAATTTAAAGGTGTATTTAAGTAGTATCCACGAAGTCATGCTTGGGATGTTGAAACCTACTTCTGCAACTGGTATCAAAAGCTTGGACCCAAGGTATCAAAATAATATTGAAGAAAATTTAATTTGGCGGTTTAGTGACAAATCACCAAGTCACCAAATTTAGTTCACCGCCAAATTTAATTGGTATACAGTATCAGAGACCTCATACATATCTGTATAAAAGGAAATTTTTGAAAGGTTAAATATTCAAAAAATTCAAAACGACTGCCTTTCAATAACATATTTATGTAATTTGCTTACCAGAAAAACACCTATCAAACTATAAACAAGGGTAAGTGCTGCATGTTTTCTACTTTATCAGTTAGCTAACTATAGGTACTAGGCCACTGGCAAACACGATGCAAGCTATACAATGAGTGTCACCATGAGTCTTGAAGCCTAAGAGCTCGAGAAAATTATTATTCCAGCTTGAGTGAAATGATAGTGAATATCTGGAAGTGATGAATAGTGCTAACTAGTGATGGCTCAATCTGCAGGCCATTCAGTGGATTAAAGCCATGTATAGTCTTAGTCTGGCGCCGCCCGCCCCTTCGCATAAAGTAAGGGTCGGGTGAAATACAGATACTAAATCATTTCTAGCGCCCAGATTCGGCAATAGCCAATTAGTGCATGCCAATGACGTTCACACAGAAATCGCCTTGGCAACACAATACTTTTGTTGTTCGAATTGAAGTGCAATCATCTTACGTAACAAGCATTACGTGCGCTGTCTATTTGAATTCCTTTTGAAATGATTAGGTATTTGTATTTCACCAGACCCTTACTTTTTGCGAAGGGGCGGGCGGCGCCAGACTAGTATAGTCTACCAAACAATATGGTTCAAGCCACAAAGGAGGAATAAGTAGCTAGACACGATTCTACCACGGCCTTTGTCTATACTGAGCAATCAAAGCAGCAAATTCTACTGTAGCTACATACACGTGATCAATACAACAATTGTTAGCTTCCTCCAGTTAGGTTCATAAATCTGTCTTATCTACAGTGCGACGTGGTAATGGCAGAGAGAAACTGTATCAAGTATATTTTTTCAAACTTACTATCAAGCACTCGTTTTTGAAAATTTGACCTTTCGAAAATTTCCCACTATACGGTATCTGTGAAGTTTCTAGAAGCCATTTTGGTATTGTATAGTATATGGAGAAGGCTCTTGATTTTCTAGCCCCTCACGTAATGACATTATTTAATGTGTTGCTAATTTGAATCTCTACTCTACACAGGTGACCTCCACCAGTGAAGGTGAGTACCAGTAATAGGTACTGATAGTACATTGGTTATTACCATATTAGGAAGTGATCAGTGAAGAACTGCTTGTGTCTGGATCTAATGACTTCACACTGTTCCTATGGCAACCATCCACTGGCAAGAAACCATTGAATGATGGGTAGGTACAATACAGTACATATCTTATAGTAAATATGTACTATGGTTTTATAGTGTCCTTATTATACGTATACCACTTTTGTGTGGGCGTTCAAAGGCACTGCTTACAGTTTAACCTGCATATTGTCATGCAAGATATTACCTGGGAATGTAGTTTGTTCATGGCTTTGATGCCCAACAAGTTCAAAGATATGACTATCATTATATTGGGCAACGTTGAGTGTTTAGTTATGGGTTTGGGTTTACAGGTTAATCTTGGCTCAATGTAGTTGCTAAGTTTCAACTAGTTGACAGTTACTAAATGAGACGAATGATCAATAGCATAATCGTTTGGGCAGTGTGTGGATGCGTATTTCTACCCATCCGTGTCAACTATAGTGTATTTTATTTATTTATTTTATTAGACTTCACAGTACAAGTGCTGAAGGTCTGTAGGCCTACAGCCTGTTTGAAGTTGTAGGACCAAGAGTCCTACAGACCTTCAGCACTTGTGCTGTGTGTGTACGTAATTTAACCTTGTAAACACTAATGTAAAATTTCCTGTTTCCTATTTCCTAAGAATTATACAATACATACCCATTAGTAATGAGTGCACTGACAAAGCCTTCTTGTGTACCTTCCAACTAAGATATAAAATTATTGTCATGCACTTGTTGCCATATTTGGTTGTACAATTACACATAGCAGTGTGTGATCATGTTATGGTGTGACCAACCGCCTCTGAGTATTCACTACAGGGTTTCAACACTTGAAATTTCATACAAATTGTGTAGTGTGAATGCGTACACATGCGTGTTTTTGCAAGCGATTTATCTGGTACCACAATGGTCCATATTGTGCCTCAGGCTGCTATACACTCGACAAATCTCTTTAACAGGGATGGTGTAACATGACTTATTTCACTTCAAGAAAAGCCAAATACCATATTTACTCGATTTATGCCACACCCTCGAATAGTACCGTAGTGCGGTACTATTTGAAGCTTGTTTCTGAAAAGTTTTTAAATTGTACCACACCCTCGAATAGTGCCACATTATACTTTCATAATTACTCTTTACTAGTGCTCTCATACCTTTAGTATTAATCTCAATGTAGATTTGAGGAATGCATTGTCCTGGTAAAACTTGAACAGCTGTCACATATTGAAAATTCCGGATATTAGTTAATAAATTGACCACATAGCACGAGGGGTGACATAGTTGTGCTACAAGGACTTGAGTGAAAGAAGGTTCTGTGTAGACAAAGTAAGTAGCAACGTGTTGTGATTGTTTTATAAAACTATAATGTAGAATAGCTATAGTAGTGGCAGGTTTAAAATATTAGCAGCGCATCCTCAAATATTGCGGCACTATTCCATGGGTGTTATCCTTATTTTTGGACGAAAAATAATAGTACCCCTGGGGCACAAATCGAGTAAATACAGTATAGCAAATACACATGCGTAACCTCACTATGCATTTTACTTGAAATTGCAAACCCTGTAACATCAGGCTATTACAGTGTGATATTGTTTAGGTCATCAACAACTTATCAATCAAGTCAGTTTCTCTCCTGATGCTCGTCTCATTGCTAGTGCTTCATTTGACAAGTCAGTGAAGTTATGGGATGGCAGGACGGGCAAGTCAGTGAGGAGATAGTTACACTAGTAATGTTACTAGTATACACACCATACAGGTACATCACTAGTTTGAGGGGTCATGTCAGTGCTGTATATCAGGTGAGCTGAACTAGTATTGTGTATGTGATTATGTGTGCATTTTGAAGATGTCATATTGAACTTTAAAAAAGCAGAGGTGGATCCAGGGCTTGGCAAAGTGGGCATCTGGAGCAGCAGAAGGTTGATCTGGAAGGCACAGCCTCCCAAGGTACTTCAGGGATGAGGTTTTTGACGCAGTTTTGAGCAGTTTTAGGTAAATATCTAAATAATATTGCTTTCTAAGTGGTCTGCGTTGGTCAAGATTTGTAGGGATCAATGACAGTCACTAGTAGTTCAGTTGTCATATAAACTGGCATGCAAAGGAGCTATCTACAAAAGTTCTAACTGTGTCTATGGGATGGTGCTGCAGATGCCAGTGTGCACCTTTTAGAATTTGTAATGCTTCAATCAACATAATTATGTGGCCGGATTTGACACATCCAGGCTTCCACACACATCCAGATTTGTGACTTTAAAGGACCATAACTCAATGTATAAAAATGCTGTCAGTTTCAAATTTGGACCTGTTATTGTATAATGCAATGAAAGCATTGTGTGAAAATTGTAGCTCAATAGCATATTGAGTTGTCAAGTTACAAGTGATTAACGTCAAAGAATTGGATGTGTGTGGAAACCTGGTTTTGTAAAATCCAGTCACATAGTATATTAACACTAAATGTTTTTGATTCTAAAATGTCCATACTTGGTACATCCTTAATGTTAAAGACATTCTCTGTAAGTAGCTACCGTAGCATTCTGCTTTGCTTACTCATGTGAGTGTCACACAGGCACTGATACAATCTCTTTAAAAAAGAAAAATCCTTCCCACCCACATCTGGAAGTACTGATAATGTGCTATATATAATTTTATACCATTCCAAGTTGTGTACTAAACTTGTGTGCATGTACATGTATCTCACATAACTCTTGGCTACTGTCCCATACAGATCTCCTGGTCAGCAGACAGCAGGTTAATGTGTAGTGGTAGTTCAGATAGTACACTAAAGGTGACCTGCACCATCAGCCCCACCCACTCATTACCCACCCTTCCCTACAGGTGTGGGATATTAAGAACAGGAAGTTACTGATGGATCTACCAGGTCATGTTGATGAAGTGTTTAGTGTTGACTGGAGTACTAATGGGGAACAAGTGGCTAGTGGTGGACGAGATAGACACATTAAAATGTGAGTACTCAGTCAGTTTATTGTGTAATGAACTTGTGTACGTTTGTTTATAAACTGCATCAAATGTATAGAGAAGGCTAAGTATTTAAGATCCACAAGCCAAGTACTTGGGAATTTATATTGATGAAACATTTTCTTGAAACTTCCACGTTACTTCTGTATACAACAAACAATGTCCAAGCATATCTGCAGTGCAATTTGAGATAGTGATCAACAAGTGTAAGGGAAAGATTCTATCATTCTTTAGTGTGACCCATATTACAGTATGCCTGTGTAGTTTGGTCACCCTATACTCTGACTAATATTGATAAACTAGAAAAAGTACAAAGGAAAGCAAGCAGTATTGTAGTGATTTTTCAATGTATTTGTCACTAACATGTTAAATGGGATGCAGTGGACAATCTGTTATTCCCCAGCTCAACAGTATGTCTGTGAAGTAGGGAGTCAGAGACCTGTAATTGAGAACTGCTGAATACAGAAAAAAATCCCAGGTCAGGCAGTGACTTAGCTGCAAGTGCCTGAGGAGCCACACAACCTGGATCTGGGATTTCCCCTGCATTCTGCCAGTACATCTTGACTTCTCATTTTTTTTCTTTCTGGGTCAACTTATTAGGCAACTACCCCTCTAGGGACCTGAGCCTGTACAACACTTTAGTTAGAAGGGAATCAGGGATGGATAAAATTGTTAATCTTGTTGAAACTGAAACAGGGAACTCACTCATCAGGAATAATTTACTTACCCGAGGACATTAATTGATTCAAGCAACCATTTTAGGGCCACAGTTATCTCATTTAAAATATTCCTTTTACCCAGATGCAATTAAATTGTAGAACAAATTACCAGATATTGCAATTAATTGTACAACATTACAAAACTAAAGATCTAATGATTAGCTAATATTTGCACACAGCCAATGCCACACCTTTATATGTAGTCTGGCGCCGCCTGCCCTTCGCAAAAAAATACGCGGGCGGCGCCAGACTACTTTATATGTACGTTTACACTCGCTTTTCGATTTTCAAGAATTACTGAAAACCAGGGGGATTTTTTTATATACATATTATCGTCACTCGGTGAAAATCGAAGAATGCCTAGAAGTGAGTAGCACTCTAAAGAGCACACCCTCAAGTTAGGGCTTAACACAATGTATATATTTAACTTGTACTTCTCTTTCGCACCTGTACAGGATATATATAAATAGGAAGGAAGGAATTGGATTTCGGGATGAAAATCGAAGCAGCCATATCAAAGAAAAAAATTTATCAAAATCTGTGCCAGAGATGAGGTACGTGATTATGAGCGTAATATCGGTAGTCTTGTATATACCCAAACGGCTTTGTGTGTGGGAGAGGAAAAAGCAAGGGGGTGTCATTCAGGGTCTTGCTGTAGGTCGATCTGCGACTACGGTCAAACTCTAAGTCAACGGTCAAGGCCACAAAATAGCTCTTACAGTGGGTCAAGACGATACGGAAGGTTCGAAACCCACAATCGAAAACTATACGTAGCATTATCAAGTTTACGGAATTATATGTAATTCACAAGAAGTAAGGATCTCCATGAAGATGTTTTAAAGCTCCAACAGGCGTAATTATAACGATTTTTTCTCTCCTGGCTGTTGGTAGCATGCACTAAAAATATTATACTAGGTTACAAGCACAGGTGTGTATAGGAAAATAGAGAAATAAGTGGAGGTCAAAAGTTTGACAAGAAATGCTCAAGTCATAGGTCAAAGACAATAAATGCTGCAAGTCAAGGGTCAAGGTGAAATTTTCCCTGGTCAAGACTTTGACCGTAGTCGCAGATCTACTGTACCTACAGCATGAGCTGACATGAAAAAGATCTGGTGGATCTCCAGGCTCCCAAAATCCGGGAATAAAGGCCAGCTCCAGGAGTGTTAAATTGGTATTGACAAACCAACTAATGAAGCTAAGTTTTATTTACTCAAGCAACTTTGCGCCTCTTGTCATGTACACAGATCACATCTCACTTAGGCTCTCACTTAGGCTCTCACAAGCATCACAGAATGACACTTGCAAGGGGGTGATACTCCATATACCCTGTACTCCAATCTTCGTCCTGGATCAAAGTAAAAAGAAAAATGCCTTGACCCTTTGCTAAAATCCATGCTTGACTCTTGACCAAATTCTTGCATATTTTCATAAAAATACAGTTATGTTGTAACTTTAAAAGTACCAATTGTGGTATACCTTTTACAATCGAAGCCTGTCTTTTGACCTACTGCAAATTTCTTGCTTGACTTTTGTTTTGACCGAGGACGAAGATCAGAGTACAGAATATATAGTGCCTCCCCCTTGATTTGTGAGTGCAGTAAACTATCCATAATGGCCATTGTTGGGAATCAATGCTGTCCTGCTGCTGCTGCTGCTGCTGCTGCTGCTGCTGCTGCTGCTGCTGCTGCTGCTGCTGCTGCTGCTGCTGCTGCTGCTGCTGCTGCTGCTGCTGCTGCTGCTGCTGCTGCTGCTGCTGCTGCTGCTGCTGCTGCTGCTGCTGCTGCTGCTGCTGCTGCTGCTGCTGCTGCTGCTGCTGCTGCTGCTGCTGCTGCTGCTGCTGCTGCTGCTGCTGCTGCTGCTGCTGCTGCTGCTGCTGCTGCTGCTGCTGCTGCTGCTGCTGCTGCTGCTGCTGCTGCTGCTGCTGCTGCTGCTGCTGCTGTTATACCCTGATCGAGCTGATTGCCTCGCCAGTGGCTGTTAATTACTCCACTATAACTCAGTCTTCTGGAGAAATAGAATTACAACCAGAATCAATAAAGATACAATTATATTGTTTGTCAACTGATATACTACCATATAGCTGGTTATTTTCGAACCAGAAATTTTTGTAGGAACAGTAAAATCTGAATTTCATAGATTTTAATTTCGAAGTACAGGTGGATTTCAAGCAAATAGAAATTCATGTCACAAATTACAAAAATACATAGAGTCTACATGTGTTCGCCTTATCGATGGTATCAAGGATGGAATAACCTCCACTTTCATATCAACTCTGTGATTACATTGTGTATCTGCATGGAGTTGATACACTATACATTGTATACATATATAGTGTATTTGACAACTTCTTGTTCGCAACTCAAACAGGCGACTAGCGGAAGGAAGTGAGGTCATTCTATTTATAGTTTTTGCTTTAAAGGCTTCTATAGCAACAAAATCATGAGGGCAATACCATTAGTTAGTGTTGTGCCTTGTACCTGGAACCTCCGAAGTACAATCATGGTGGAATTGCTGGTAGTGGATGTCTGTGATAGTAGGATGGAAGTCGGATGGTATTGCATTCCACCAGTGAGAAGCAGTAAACCTTAAAAACTTTTGAGTAAATGCAAGGTGATAATATACTGTACGTGACATATATTATCTATAACACAACCTCTGTGAATTAAAAAAAATTAATACAGCAAGTCATTTGTCCTGGTCTCATATTTGGAATATGGAGCGACCAAACTGTATTTATAGTTTGCCTGCATCACCTTCAACCCTGCCACCTCCATTACTGCTATAATTATCAGCTGTGCTAGGATTTTGACAAACTATACATAATTTTCAGCTATGTGCAGGGCTCCAATGTAAGTCAGTTTTACTGGGTGGATTCCCTGTGTAAATATTACAATTACTATCATTTTCAGCTAATTCTTTCTTCTTAGGGAAGGTAGTAAAATGTATAGCTTTAAGACTCTTGATAATCCTTGTAGTGACAGAAATGGCTAGCCTACTGTTGTTGTGATTTTGTGTGCTTCAATGACTGCCCGCCTGCATCAAAATGAGGAAGTGGCTGATGAGAAACTAGCAATCTACTTTGCCTGGCCTTATTATAATAATAATAATTGTATGGAATATACTATAGGGGATAATTACTATGGTATTAGCTATGGTATAGCATGTACCTGTTGAGCTGAATCCTCAAAAACATTTAATAACTCATAGATGCAATTACAGACCATGTTGAAATTTGGCTCATTTGTAGTACTACTTGACCTGCTAAAAATATTTTAAATCTTTTCGTTCAAATGTCTGACATAATATTTACAGTCAATCAACATTTTCACTATACATTTCCTATGGGTAAGCCTTAAAAGTGTAATCTCCATTACAGCCCTTTTTCTAACTTGTAATGGAACCAAACCATACTAGTTTGTTGCAAACACCTTTGGTGTCGCCGTTAATCATCTGGTTGGCTGAAGTGTTTACTCTCAAGAGAAAAAAATCTACTTTTAATTTTTAGGTGTTTTTCAGGATCCAGCTCAACTTGTACATATTTGAATGATTGTTAGATACCATACTTACAAATAGTCGGGGTTCTAAGCATTTTAAATAGACCTTTTTGTGTACTTTTGGATAAAAGCATGAAACTTGGCAAAGTTTGCATATGACAAACCACCTCAGATTTGACCTTTGGGCTTTGGTGTTGTTTACAGACAATGTAATGTTTAAAAACTGTCAGTTTTTCTCTATTTCATGTTTGTTTGAATCCTAAATCCACAAACTTGGTGAAGCTCTTACCCTATAGAATATTTGGCAAGATACTATGCTAAACAACCATCATTTTCAGTATGCTGGCTTGGCACACTGAAATCACAAAATCATTCATTTGGCTTCAACAATATAGTAACTCATTATCTACTTAGATGAACAGACTTACATGATGTTTAATGCGCGGTACTTATTTTCATCATGGAAGATTCGCTGCAGTACCTGTAGCCATAGGCGGTGGGGGGCTGAAGCTTTCCCTCGGTCTGCTGAGGGGGTCTATATAGCCACCCTTAGAATATCTTGCCGAAATTGGAGTGAAGCTAAAAAAGATTGATATATTCTAATAGAACACTAAAATACCCTAATAGAGCAGTCAAAGCGCTTCCTAAAAATATGTTCCTAAAAGTACTTGCCTACAGTGGGAATTGAACCACTGACCTTTCACTTTAAGAGTTGGTGTGTTACACCTGGGTCCGTGTATTTTCTCGCCAACCGTAACCCTTATAATCAAAACTTAAAGGTAACAGGCGCTTCGCGCGCGCAGCGCGCGAAGCGCCTATTACCTATAAGTTTTGATTTTTAGGATTAAGGCAATTGGAATTCACGAATTCCCAATTGCAGTATTTTTATTATCTAGAATTTAAATGTTGAACTATGCTGGTATAAAATGTTTGAAAATTAGCAATTATGATTACAACGCCAACTATCACTGCAGTGAGTTGATTTGTTTGGCAGGTTATATTTTTGCGTGGAGAATACGGAGATGGTGGCCCGCCAATAACAAACAAACAAGCCGCTGTGATCGTGTTACTTGAGGTTTCTGTTGGCCTTTCTCAAGCCTAGTAAGTTAATAGTCACAGTAGTAACCTAAGTTAGTTTAATATAAGATGTGTAGCCATTCATATTCCAAATAACGCCTCCTGGTTCTGTGTAGGAAATCAGTGGACATTTTTACTACATCCTGGGTACTTACAACTTCTGTTGTACTACCTAAGCAGTACACAGGTGGGAGCTAGGCAGGCATTTACTACACGGCAACCAAGAGGCTTATTTGCCTACTCTGTGTGTGTGTGTGTGTGCTTGCATATGTGCTTACAATGAATACAGTTTGGTCAATGTAAGTATTGTGCAGCTGCTAAGGCCACTCCAAATAAATTGTTTTCCTGCCCTCCTCTCAGGCATATTTGCATGCGTTGTCAGCTTTTCAAACCATAATACTTACCTGGGCACAACCAGAGTTGGGGGGTAATGTGTTACAAATGTAATGCGTTATGTAATATTATTACTTTTGCAGCAACAAGTAATATAACGCATTACATTACAAAAAGTAACTAGTAATATATGACGGATATTACACCTGGAAATTGTAACGGGTTGCTTCTTTTTAATGCACATTATATCCAGCACTACACAGTGGCGGATACAAGGGGTTTCAGCTGAAACCCTCTCTGAAAATTTGTGCGTGCCCCTAATTTATTTACAATTCCTGTGAATTATAAAATCACCAACAGTTATACATGGTATATCACATTGGGACCTTTGTACTGGCCAAAGTTCATACTTTTGCCTTTGAAATCACTAAAAATGGCATTACGGCGTTGAAGCATGTTAAGCACCAGTGTTGGGCAAGTTACTTTTTAAATGTAACTAGTTACATATTGCATATGACTTGCAACTGAACTATTTAGTTACAGTTACATATTACCCATAAAATAAAGTAACTATAATAATATTACATATTATATTACTTTGTGTCCACAGCCTTAAGCTGTCACGTGTGAAACTACCACCTTATCACATGACATGATTGCGTTGTTGGACAATGTGCAAATCTTGGTTATAAGTAAGAAGCTGGTGAATAAGCTTCATTCAGTAGGCATCGTTACTTCGTTGTGGCTAGGCGTTACTCAGAGGATAACTAACAAGATTAGTAACTTCGTTACTTGTAGTAGTAATAATAATAAGTAATATTAGACTTGTTACAGTAACTATATTACTTAGGTAACGTGTTACATTTGTAAGTAAAGTAACTTAAGTTATATTACCCATTTTTATAGCGTATTTCATTATATTACTTAGTTACCACAAAAGTAATAATATTACGTAACACGTTACTCCCAACATTGTTAAGCGCCTCTAAAATAATTATCGTTTTAGTGCTGTTTTGCTTCAAAGCTTTCTGCAAAGGCCTGGATCAACTGTGAAACAATGTTTTGGAGTGATTATTTTATGATTCACTATAGATCTATGTAGCTATTGGCCACTGAGCTATAAGACTGAGTTAACAACCCCAGCTGGACTATAGCTAAGTGCATAGCCATAGATTGTAGCTAAGTGGGATCACAGTTATTGAAAACTTCCTGAACCTGAAACCCCCTCAGATCCGCCACAAGAACAAAGAGCGATAGAGTATGAAGAGACCAAGATGTTACAACAAGATATGTTTTTGAGGTTGAACTACACCATGAAATGCGTGTCTCACTCTTTTCACCTGTAGTTGTAGGCTGGGAGCCTGTATTTAGAAGGTCGGGCTTAGTTTATAGTTTATAATGAATCTATTAGTATTATTAGTTACTTTTTTCTGGGAGTAATGTGTAGCTGTAATGCATTACATTGCACAGTGATATGTAACGAGTTACACTTTTAGAGTAATGACCCCAACTCTGGGCAAACTACCTAATAACATTTTCAGCTTGTGTCTTCATTTTAGGGATAACTTAAATGTGAATTTGTGCTGATGAGCTGACAACCTTGCAAGTTGGATTTTATTGAACGTGGGAAAGAATACAGAGCAATGGAGTGTTTCCAGGTGATTGACAGGTAGCAGAGTTTGTTTGGAGTGGTCTACCATCGTCCCCAGTCAAGGTAACAGATTGTGCTATACTGTATACTGGCTTAATAGTGTTTAGGTATTGTTACTATTACACCAGTGAACTAGTAGTACTGCAGAATTTAGAACACACCTCACCGGTGTGTGGGTGTGTACATGGGTGCATGCGTGTTTACAAGTGGAATAGTGATGTGCATAGCTAGCATGAATGCTGTGTGATTGGTCTATTTTGAGTAAGTGACTGCTATATTAGAGCATCTCAATCATTGGTATTCACATTCTGTGAGTAAAGATGAATTGGTTACCCTTTAAACCTTGAATAAATGCATATGTGTAGATACGTAGTTATGTTATGTCAGAAATGCCACACCCATAAAGTCCAATCTTAACAACGCGGTATACAGCTGGTAGTCTTTCAGATGTCCTAGACAAGTGGTTCTTTAAAACACTCTTCACATAATATTCACAAATGTACTATCATGCTACTAGATGCCCATTTAAGTTATGATGGTTGGTCTTTTGAATGAGTAACTAGTTTTGATGATGACATGATGATGAATTTGGTCTGGTGAAAATTTATTCCCAGATTTGCCAAATATCTGCTAATATTCCCCTCGATAAGTGAAACCATTAATTTTTATCTCAATAATCCGTATTATCTCGTTAATGATGTGACATCATAGACTGTTTTGTAACCCCTGTCCCAGGAAGATTTTGCCTGTTCAAGGCTCAATCACATGAGTGATGCACAGGCATTCCAGTGCTGCTTTGCTGGGCAGGCAGTAGCTATGTTTTGCACAGCTTTGTGTGTGTGTGTGTGTGTGTATGTGCGTGCGTGCGTGTGTGTGTGTGTGTGTGTGCGTGCGTGCGTGTTTGTGTGTGTGCGTGCGTGTTTGTGTGTGTGTGTGTGTGTGTGTGTGTGTGTGTGTGTGTGTGTGTGTGTGAGAGAGAGAGAGAGAGAGAGAGAGAGAGATAGTGGCAGATCCAAGGGGGCACGTGCCTCATTTTTAAAAAAGCATACAAGATTGAGACACTCTAATAGAGCAGTCAGTCAAATACTCCAATAGTACAGTCAACACACATGCCAGGTTTGCACAGCTGATGTTTGTAGAAATTTCACATACATGCACAAACAAACACTAGGTGGTAAGAGTAGTAATTCTCTTTAAATGTGTACTTGTACTTAAGCACTATCAAAAGTACTTGCATTGTATTTAAGTACATAGCCTTGAAAGCCATATGTATTTGTACTTATAAATCTCAAAAGTACTTGTACTTTACTTAAATACTTTTCAATGTACTTTGTCCCAGCAGACTAGTGTGCCTATGCATGGGATAGTACTGCAGCAGTACTATATCCCATACGTATACACACTTAGTCTGCTAGGGTCTGTGTATTTTCCCGCCAACCATAATCTTTTTAGGATTAAGGTAATTGGAATTCGCGAATTCCAATTGCAGTATTTTTGAAGTTAAACTGTGTTGTTACACAATGTTGAAAAATGTTCACAAGGTGAACTATTACTGCAGTGAGTTCATTTGTTTGGCAGTTTTTAGATTTACGGAGCTGGTTCACGTTTCTAAACAATGCCCGCCGATCGTGTTACTCGAGGTATCTGTTTGCCTTTCTCAAGCCTAAGTAAGTTAATAGTCACAGTAGTAACCTAAGCTAGTTTAATATAAGATGTGTGGCCATTCATATTCTAAATAATGCCTCCTGGGTCTGTGTAGGATGTTACCAGTGGCTATTTTTACTACACCACTTATGGATTCTCAGTACTTAGAATTTCTGTTGCACTACCTAAACAATGCACAGGTGGGAGCTGGGCAGGCATTACCTACATGGTAACCAAAATGCTTATTTGCCTACTTTGTGTGTGTATTTGTGTGCCTGCATACGGGTCCGTGTACTTTCAGGCCATTCCAATGTATAATAATCAAAACGGAGCGCTTGGCGCGTGCAGCATGCCAAGCGCTTATTCTTTTCCATTTTGGTTTTTGTACATTGGAATTGGTGAATTCCAATTGTCAAAATTCTAGCCGTTTGATTGATTTTGCTAGAGGAGTGAATCAACCCTAACTGGATAGAATGAACAAAGGATGCACAATGAAACATTTAACTGCTGACCTTGTTTGTTGCCACGTTGAGCAAGTTCTTCCCGTCAGCAGTAATATTAAAATTTTTCGCAGATTACTATTGCACATGACAGTGTGTAGGCCCTGGCCACCTGGCTCGATTCGCTATGAGCTGAAGTGATCAGCACACACAGGTAAATGGATTGAAAGTAAGTAGCAAAAAGTAAACAAGTTGAGATTATTGTTTTTAAAACAATACTAGACTACTTTCTCTAAATAAAACGCACCACTTGTGTAGTGTATGGCAAGCGTGGCTGGATCACTATACTGCCTGTAATGAGATATCCAGTGATATTAGCTTACCAGCTTTTTCTTACAACATGGGCTAGATTTGTAGTAAGAGGAGCATTTAAATTGATGTAAACTCTCCCATCACTGAGTGTGGCACTCTACAAGGGATCTTTACTTGTCACAGAGGTGTTACTCCAATATGTGCTGTAATCTTTTGTCCTCAGTCAAAAAAAGGAGACAAACAAGGGATTTCCAGTTTGGCAAAGGCCAAGCGTCATTTCTAAATTGTTACATGATGCAATGTACAGCTGTATTATACAATACCTTATTCCCCCAATCATAAATTTATGAGTTTTGATAGGCTCTGTTCACCATGCTACAGTACTACACAATACCCTTGACCCCTGGCCAAATTGTATCATTGTTAGTATTCAATCATTTATACCAGAGATTAGCAATGTGGTGTGACATATTTTCATACGTGTCAGTGATGTCCAGTTGTTGGTGTTGATGTGTTTGTCTGAGCAGCAAAGTTTACTCACACTGCTCCAGTACAGTCTACCTGAGGATCATGTGCTGTGGATGTACTGTACGGCTACTCAGGGGCACCAAACACCCCCTCAAACATATGTAGTTTGTTCAGCAGACATGGGGCCAAGTACACGAGTACTTATACTCAAGTACAGATTTTAAAGTACTTGTACTTTACTTAAATACTTTCTTAGTTTCCCCAATGTACTTGTACTTATACTCGAGTACTTTACTAAGTACTTGTATGTACTTGAGACTTGAGTACTTAAAATACTTCTAAGTACTTGTACAGGGGTGTAAATACTGCTAACATTGTACATAGTTTGTACCCTATCTTGTAGTCATGATTAATGATGTCATAGCATTCTGGCAAACAAAAGCAATGCTGCTGATTAAGTCAGTGCATTTTACAAGTTTAAGAGAGAGAATGGTTGGCAAAAACCTGAAAGTACCAACCCCCTAGGCACACTTACATACTACAATACACTGAATACAGTATATATATTGCTATAGCAAAACTTTAATGTATTTGTACTTTGCTTAAGTACTTCCAGCATGTACTTGTACTTAAGTACTCTCTTGATTGCCGCTGGAGTACTTGTACTTGGAAAATTCAAAAGTACTTTACTTAAAAACTCTTAATTGTACTTGGCCCCGTGTCTGGTTTGTTGTCACTTCATGGTGTCTGTAACTTTACTACAGGTTTTATAGAGTACTCTCTCTGGCTGTTTGTACAATAAAATAGTTTGCTTACATGGGTGGAAGTATACCGTGACATATTCTCATGTGTCAGTGATGTCCAGTTGATGCTGTTGTGGTTGCTCAAGCAAAAATGTCTATGTTTAATTTTGGACATTGGAAAAGCAGCCCACCCATGTAAATGCAGGGCCCGAAGTTGTGTTTTGGAAATGATCTGACAAGTCCTGCTATTTAGTCGGACATACTAAAATTTCATAAAGGTGTTCAGGCGTTGGCCAGAAATGGTCAGAAAATGACAGATGTCTGGCCATAATTTCAGGCTCTGTAACTGAGAACCAAATGTTCATGTCTCACAAGCCTTTTGTACCTGCACCCTCACCTGTTAGACTTCTGCCCTATGAGACACTATCGCTGTCCTAGGAGTATTTGCCAGCATTGGCTATCTCAGGGGATTAAATATAATTTATGCTTTCAAGGTATCAACTAGTGTCAAGGAATGATCTTGTGTGTAGCAACTCTAGGCTTTGCTTTTTATGTGTGGGCTTCCTAGTGTTCGTATCAAGAACAATTTTGTCAATCAAACAAAGTGAGATAATTTAGCACTTATCTTTAGCAATACAAGTAAAGCCATGTAATGTGTTGGATAGTGGTAAATACTATGTAATGCATACAATGAAACACTCATTGTGGTACCTTACATGTGTAGTAGGGTCACCGTTCTAAATCAGCATCCCTAAATGTGTCATTTGTGTACGAAGTGACCTGCCTAATAGGAATTTCTTGTCACACCCCCTAGACCCCTACTAAAGCAGTGCTAACATGTTGACACGTATTTCTTATACAGGCTCAGACGTTAGCTGAAGATAACATGCAGAGTTGGATCACATGGGATTGTGAGGACCTGTAGTGGGCTCTACAGATCACAGAGGAACATCACTTTGGTAAGGAATCACTTATTTGGGTACACATGTCTGAAATGGTAACTGTAAATGTACATAAATGTGGTATCTTTTAAACCTTAGCATCCCATGATCTGATTGTAGCTTCTTTGGGTTGCAGTACATTTAGCCTCCTCGTAGGCCCCTTGTGTAATAGCAATTCCAATTATATCATTTGTAAAATGATTCTTTCTGACACTGTAGTATGTTTTCATTCTTCTACATACCATACCCACACACGCACGCACAATTGAACCACTTGCCCACCAGCTATATTTATAAGGATATTGCTGATCCCAACTGCCCATGTTCCAAGCAATGAGTTGATATTCAGGTGAGATTTTGGGTGCCACACCTTCACTCAGCAGTCATATTTAGTACAGCCTCTTGTAGGGTGCCAGTCCTGACCTCCAATAGAATTTGCAGACGCTGAATCATAGCACCTGAGTAGTGTGCAGGTGACCCAGTCAGCTAGATAGGAGGCATACATAACTGTGTGCTGTGTTTGTTTGTATAGATGCCTTTACTTTTAGCAAGAGTATATAATGGGGAGGGGGAGTGTCAATGACAATGAAGCAGTATTGGTTAACTAAGCCCAAACAAGCCTTCAGATCAACTTAAAATGCTTTCAACAAGCTGCTATGAGTTCTTTTTAAAAATTTATAAAACATAATTTTCTACTGCCTGACTGACTGACTGATCCCTTCAGACAAGCTTAACTCAATAACGGCTAAGGCTGTGGGCTTGATTTTTTCACTGTTCGACATCACTTCGGCCCAAGAGATGCCTTTTGGCATACCATAGTTCATACAATGTATTCTTCATGAACTTACCAGTATCCTCCTTGTGTCCCATTCATCTTTGCTGACAGTGAAAAGTGTCGATTTGGCGGTAGCACGTGATGGCTTCCCTTTGTAACGAAAATCGTCCGTATTTTTCATAGTGGCTACTTTGATTGCAGGTGTGCTTTTCAAACAGTTCTTGATTCATAATGTTATGTAACTGGTTGAACATAGCTGACAACGAAGTGTAATGGATACTTCACTTTTCAGACAATAAATTGATATAGCTGGGGCACGCGGCACCATTGCTTTCTGTTGATGCGGTACACCAGTCATAATAGTTTTTATTTTAGAAAAAAAGTTACCAAACAAGAACACAAAAATTGTGGAATTTTCAACTAGAGTAGGGACCATAACACATCGATAAAAGTACTGACACCAGCTGGAGCATATAGCAAACAATATTAAATCACAGTAAAACAATTAGAAGTGTTATATACAGAAATGCACAGTAATGATAGAACACTTTTTATTGTTCAACTCACTACTCAACTTGTTTCAGTACTTTTTATCGATGTGTTTGGTCCCTACTCTAGTTGAAAATTCTGTGTACTTGTATCATATCGAACTGTATATTAGGGACATCGAAGGTGTGGGGGCGATCCATGATATAATATAACCCAAAAATCTGCCACGATTTTGCCTCACAATGACACGACAGTACTGGTTGGGTAAAACCAAGCCCAAAAGTGTCTTAAGATCGACCCGAAATGCTTGCATAAAGTTGCTACAGAATTTTGAAAAAAAATTATTCAACAGAATTTTCTACTGCCTGCCTTCCTGCCCGCCCGCCCGCCTGCCTGCCTGACGCCTTCAGTCAAGCGTAGCGGAAAAGTGGCTACAGCTACAGCCCTAATTTTTTCGCAGAAACGTTTCTAGTTCGCTTAAGAAAATACCTTTGGTATATTGATAAGCATACAATGCTTGCGCTATTGTCTTATCTTTTATCCTTCTTTACCATGGCCATCAGTCAAGGTTCTACCGCTGAGTGTTAATAGACTACAGTACAGCTTCCATACCAGTGTTTATTGCATCAAACTGTTAGGCGCAATCTGTGAATTTGCGCAATTTATAAATTGCACTGCGCATTTTGCGAATTCATAAAATGCGCAACAATTTATAAATTGTGCAGGTGTCGTACTGACATATGGCAAAGGTCAATGCGAGATGCGACACATTACAGTTGTATCGTTTGCCAACCTACTGTCATTCGAAGTGTTGGATCACGAGATTTCCTCGTGGCAGTGTATGAAAGGTGTGAGTTTCGAATCACTATCAGTGAGTTTAGAGATATATACGTCGGAAAGAGGGTCACGCACAGAGAGCTTCTGTAGAGGAAAATATCTTGATCCCAATCACAACAAAACAGTAACTTAACGGATTAGAAGGTGCAGAAGATAACAGACGTTTTGAATGGAGTGGAAAGAAGTGCATGATTCTAATTAGCCCTTTCATTGCTGAAACAAAGAAGCTGGTTTGTTTTGTTAAACTACCCAGAGCTCATGCAGTGAAGTTCAGGAAGATGTTCTATATTTGCCTGCCAAGCAAAGGGTAAGAAACTAAACCTGCTTTGTTTGTGCCTGCCCTTCACAAAATTCTGTAATAGTTACAGAATGAGAATGAAAAACTGTCTTAGGCCACCATCGTTTAGTTGCAACAGTTGAGAATTTTTATGACGTAGTAGAGTGTGTGCATTCAACTGAAAATGGACATGTGCACTACAAGAAAATACTTACAGAGGTATGGAAGTATAGTAAATTATGTATGCTAAATTTATAGCCACTAGTCATAAGACCTGGACATTGTGGAGATGGGTGGTTAATTATATAGCAATATTATAATACTGAACAAGTAGTCCAGTTCCGCCCAAGTTTGTAATAATGCCAAGAAGTAGTGAAGGACAAGTCAGGCTGGACTTTAGCTGATATTTTTGCAAGAGACCAAACCTTGCAACCAGCAGTCAATTTATGGAGCCCACCTATCAACTTTCTGATGGAAAAAGATTGATAGAACAGTCATTTGTTCTAATAGAGCAGTCAGTAAATGAAATCTGTAGGGCATGTCTCCAGACCCCCTATATAGCTATGTGTGTATTTTCACATGGTACTTAGCTTTACAACTACCTGGAACAGACCCCCTGATTTCTTCACTGTTCAACGTCACTTGGTATCTTAATTTGGCGTACTGCAGTACTTATAATGCGAACATCATGGACCTACTTGAGTCTTCTTTTATGCTGACAGTGGAAGATGTTGATTTGTGGTAGCTAGCTTCACATAATGGCTTCCCTACACATGTAACAGAAGTTATCTGTATTTTATGTTACTGTAGTGACTGGAATGGTTCCAGAGGAGCTTCCCATGCAATGCTGTGTAACTGGCTGAACATGACTGAAAGCAAAGTGTAGTGGCCTAATTATTGTTGGGGGCACGTTCAGATGAATACATGAAATCTGGCACCTGTTTTCAGTTAACTATTTGACTTTACTCTGTTTGTGCAGACTACCCACTAACTCAACTATCCTTTGTTTAAAATGAAATGTATTGAAATAAGTTAGACTATGCCACTAAAATTATTATAATTATGCACCTATTAATTGCTTCAGCAAACAGTTCAAAATACATCATCACATTCTGTGTACTCATTTGGTAAACATATACATGTTTGTATCTATATTGTTCTAACCTTCTTTGTGAATAGTTGGATTTCTTGGTGAATCAGTGAATTTCTTTTCATAGTCTGTTGTATATACCGATGAGTTATGATGTGTCACATGCATTATTAACAGATAATGTTTGTTTATTTAGAATCACTTGATGACTATTATCATTCTTGTGTAGCTTGGATGATGATATGACTGACATGGTGAGGTCTAGTTATGCAAACAAATTTTGTGTTTATGTGTGGATTCCATAGGTCAGGTGCAATAGTTGCTCATCATGGGTATGTACGGTACCATGAACGACGTCTAGGAAGATATGTGGTTACAGCCGGGCAAGATGAAAGTGGATATAACTATTCTAGGTCTTGCTGTTCATCAAAATTGATCAAATGGAGCTGTGCCTTTGTAACTCATGTATTGGAGTGTACTTAGCTACATGTGTAACACAGCATAACTGATTCCAAACACTATATGTTTGTACTAACAGCTGTATGAGGTGACATTATGTAACTGCGTGTTGTGTTACATCTGCATGCATGGGATAATTTGAGAGTGAAACTATAAATACGTGTACCATTAAACTGGACATTAAAGACATAATGTTGGGACACGAGTTACAATGCACCAAACCTTCTGTGCTGATATACATTTCATTACTGGTGGAGCATGCATGTGCAGTGTTTGTTTGTGCTGGACAACTGCTAGAAAACTTCCCCCCCCCCCCCCCCCCCTAAAATCTCAGACTCACCCCCTAAAATTGTGAGTGACTACTACACTATACTTAGGTCAAGCTTGTTCTTAATAAAATGGCACACCAAAAATGCTCTCAGATTCAATCTCAGAGTGGTTAATATGTAAAATTTTCCCAGGTTAAAAATTGCAAATGCAACCTTAAAATGCTCTCAGATTCAGTATCAGATCAATTAACCTGTTATGTTGACTAACAAAATTTCATGCATATAGTGATGGCTATTCAATATCTGAGAGCCCAAGTCTACCCAGATTTTTCCTAACTCTCAAAATTGTCTTTAAATTATGTGTGATTTGTAAAATTTTCTAATTACAAAAATGGCATGCACAGCTGTCACAAATACCCCTTGGATTTAATCTCAGAAAGCCTGATCATACAATCTGCATGGCTTCACCCAATCAAAAAAAAAATCAACACTCATGACACAGCCTTAAATTACTAACCAGTTTGGCAACTATTCAAGCGTTTTACATAATTGTGAACTTGGACAACTATACACAGACTTTCACCTGGTCACCCCCAAATTCCTGATTCCCCTCCAAAAGAGAAATCCTAGAAAAACACTGACTGTACATGTGCCCATCAATATCAGCTGATTGAAACGAGATGAACCTGCTAGCTACCACAAATGCTGAGTACGCAGAGGGCAAAACTGAGAGAGAAATAGGGACCCGCCGATTATGCTCATAATTTTACCTATTATGCTATGCTTCACTACTCAAAAATTCACCTATTATGCTTAAATTAATGCTCAATATTTACCTATTATGCTCGATTATGCTCAATGTTCATGCTTTAGTTCATATGCTTTGCTACTAGTTTAACACTGTATAGAAAGAAAAAAATGAGTGGCTGGAGCACAAATAATAAATTCTTGCTGCATGCTTGCATGTAAGAGAAAAGATCAATATACTCTAATAGAACAGTCAGTTTGATGATTGTTCTATTAGAGTTACTGACTGCTCTATTAGAGTATATCGATCTTATTTTGCAATTGTCATTTTTCCAGCAAGAATTTACACTATCGTACAAATATTTAACCTATTATGCTGGCATTATGCTCAATGCTTTTAGGTACCTATTATGCTCAAAATTATGCCAGCATAATCGGCGGGTCCCTAGCGCAATTTATAAACTGCACAAATTCACAGATTGCGCCTAACAAAACTGACTATTCGAATAAATGTGGTCCGGCGCCGGTTGCACCAAAAACACGCGTACGTGACTCGCTGTTGATATCGATCAGAGATAGCGATTCCGGGAGAATTTTAAAATTAATGGAAATAATTTTTATTTAGCATAGCCTTGAGTAGTACTCCCTGAGGATCTCATAAACACTTAGATTTTAAAAATCCATTATAGGATGGTAGAGTTATAAGCAATTTTGTCCTTTAAAATAGGCAAAATTTTCTCCATATCTTTCCATTGCAAAAAGGCCCAAAAATGGCACAATTGAACAAATGCTTATAACCGAGCTTTGCAATAACATTTTGAAATTCTGTTTTCTGTTATAAATACCTTATTACATGGACCACAGTGTAACCTTACTTGTAAGACCCTCTGAATAAAGGTCACCTCCATAGAAAGCCACTAAATAGTTGCAAGCATTTAGCATCTTGCGGATGGCAAGACAACACACACATGGTGAAGTGCAACCACTCTGTTCCAGTCATCTCCACTCAAAAATACAATGTGCATGCAAAGCAAGGAGTTGTACTGTTGATTTATAGCTGGTTATATGATTGTTTTGTCTCTTAATGTACAGCTCTTTGACAGCTACCAAAATGGTGCATCAAAGAGATGAGCCATTTGTGGTGCAAATTTGCTGACTTTTAGCATGGTAATATTGAAAACTACATGGACAAAAATGCTCACCTTGGTGTAACTAACATGTGCTGGGTCGTTTCTTGCAAAAAGAACATAACATTGTGGTGGCTATATTGCAAAATAGTCTTATAATTAGCATAAAACTCCACACAAACATATTTGTAGCGGGAAACTAACTGCACCATCATATTCATTGCCCCCAGAAACCCTAGAAACGATCCAATTGTTAGATCAGTCACTCGTATGGCAGCGAAATGATTGTGCCAACTCTCCAATGGAAGATTCACGGAGAAAATTTTATGCAAAATTTACGGAATTCCGGAATCGCTATCAGAGAGAGCAACTCACGGCAAACTATATAGCAATGTGTAAGTCTTTGTTAGTAACAACGAGTCGGGTCATCCAGGTCCTGCTTTAAAGATTATTCGGGTCTGACCCCACGTGCTAAATTAAATGTGGACGTGTTACTACGTGTCATAGCGTAGTTCTGCTTCTTTTGTGAGCCACGCCCACTTACGTAAATTACAGTCTGTAGACATATGGTAGCCGCGTCCATTTATCAGTCTGTAGGTATGCACGAATCCACGTCCATTATTGTCTGCAGGCTTATGTAGAGCCACGCCCACTGATTTTTATTATTATTTTTTTAATTATTCAAACACACACACACAAAAAAGTTGTTATTGTATGTGTCATAATCTAGCATATATATAATAGTGCTGTGAGTAACTCAGCAGATATTTAGTGGTCATGCATGAGCTTGCAAAAAGACTTCACAAACAAGCATAAGAAACAATTTGGAATTTTAAATTAGATTACGGACAGTGTATAATGCTGCAATAAAAAGTACTGAAACAAGCTGGATCGGAGTAGTACGTAATGTCCAAATACTGTAAAACAATAAGAAGTGAATACCCCTACTGTGCATTGAGTGTAGCACAGTAGGGATATTCACTTCTTATTGTTTTACAGTATTTGGACATTACGTACTATCCGATCCAGCTTGTTTCAGTACTTTTTATTGCAGCATTATACGATCCGTGTATTTTGGGGCCAATTATAAGTCTAATATTACAAACGGTAAAGTAAATAGGCGCTTCGCGCGCTGCGCGCGCGAAGCGCCTATTTACTTTACCGTTTGGTCACTAGGACATTAGGCAATTGGAATTCGCAAATTCCAATTGCATAAGTTTCAATGCTCAAAGTTTAAGAATTTATAAACACTGCTGACCTGGTTTGTTAACACGTCGAGGCGTTAATTTCCTCTGTTCCTGACATGGCAAATAATTAAAATTTTAGCGTTCATTCAGTACGCACGTGGTGTAGTGGTACCAGGCTCTGTCCAGAACTCAAGTCTACCCCCAAGGAGTGGTCAGCACACAGAGAAAACTGCTCAAACGGACTAAAGGTAAGTAGAATAAGTAGATACACACGTTGAGATTATATTGTTTTGAAAGGCTAGTGTGGTACCAGACTACTTTCTCTAAATAAAATGCACCAGTTGGCGTGGCTATGGTAATCTTGCATAGACCAGACAGAATTTTTTCTTAGTGTGTGAGTGCGGAATAAGTGGCCAATCAGCACCCACCATAGAGCTGGTGAAACGTTACACAGAAATTCTGTGGGAAGTGTACTAGATCACTTATTCCCCACCCACACACAAAAGAAGAAAGTCGGTCTGATCTTAGCTATATTATAGTGAGTGATGTTGAAATGGGCTCCTTCACCCCATTGGTATTCCCTACTTTTTGGGGGAATGGGAGGTGCGGCTAGTATTGCTTACAAGAGGTTAGCATTTCTGCCTGCTGCTTAGAAAGACCAGTGTAGTGTCCTGGATTAGATGCTCCACCAGTTTTTCTTTACTGTAACCCTGCCAGTCCAGTTACTATCGCAGCACTTGACCTTGCAATGTGTGAGGGTCAGGTGCATGCTTCCATCGCATGTACTTCAATTGCTGTTTCTTGTTTATTTACTTATTATATTTCAAAAAAAAAAAAAATCGCGCAAAAAAAAAATCCAGTAGTATTGGCTACCAGCTTTTATTTTAAAATGTGGGTTGTGGAGTAGAAAGAGCAATAAATGCATTGTATACAAACTGGTTAAACCTCTACCTTATCCCATCACCATTGTATGGCATGCATATGGGTTTAAGTCTCCACAAAGGACTCGACTGTATCGTTATTAGAAGTAGACAGCATGCCTATACTACCTACTGTCAAGGAGGTGTCACTCTAATGTATCCTGTATTGTACGATCTTCATCCTTTAAACAAGGGATTTTGGCATAGGACAGTACAAGCATCATTTCAAGTAGCACTTTTACATTCAATAATTGTAACGTGATCTTGGAAACCTACCTTTTTGGTTTATTTTCTGTTTAATAGGTTAAATGAGGTATTGGGTGCTTATCTATCTTGTGTTAAAATTTTAGTTTAATATCCTGAGACGTGGCTGGTTTACTGTCCGGTACATTACAAACTAGTGCATTAAGGTTTGTGAGTGATTAAGGGTGACAAGTGGTGTTTACCAATAATTCCATACATGGTCTGATATAATCACCGAAGCTCCTAGGAAAAAGAAGCTTTGGGTGGGAAACTTTACAGCACGAAAGTTTAATAGTTGCTTTTATCAAAACAAATTGTTGAAATTTTCATTTAAGTTTTTGCTGTATGTAGAAGTCAAGGGTTAAGGTACACTCTTGGTAAGAAATCCAACTTTTGTGGATCGTCAACCACCCTGAGATCATAAGGCAGGCAATGTACTAGAGCAGACGCCTTATTCCTTATACAGACACCTTATAAATTTGTTTTTCATGGCCAACATCAAAGGTGGGGGTATTACTACTAGGTATAGCCTAAATATTTCTTTTCAAGGTTAACCCTTAAATCTGCTTTTCGAAAATGCATGTTTACACAATATGGACTCGCATGGTGACACTAGGTGAGATAACTTAATTCTTACAGCCTTACAAACACACATAGATTTAAAAAGTGTGTCCACTGGGCTACTTGGAGGAGCACTGTGACTACAGTGGCTTACTTATTATGAAGTGATGAACATCGACATGTCAAGTCTCCGTGTTTCATAATTCTTGCCACATGCTTACTTTTGATTGTGGGATTACTCACGTAAATCATATATTGCCTGATACAAAAATTCACGACAAGTCCTATGGAAGTCACTGCAAGGTGATAGGAGCAACTACCATCGAGTCATCGACCATTTTATAGAGGTATGTAATAAAAAGTTTGCATGTTCCCTACCAAAAAGTTATTTTCATGGCCTCACCATGTAACATTAGGGTAAAACTCTAGGTATCATTTTAATCCTTGTTCCATCACAAGTAGAATAATGTAAATCGCATAGCCATAGAATGGATGCTTCGAAAGTTACAGCGCTCTATGCAAGGCATGTGTATTTATTAAGTTTAAATCCAGTTTTCTTGATTATGCAGGTTTAAGGGTTAAGTGTTGCTAAAGGTAAAATTTTCACAAATACAGTGGAACCTGTCTATAATGGTCACCTTGGGACCAGATATATCTGGCCTTTATATACAGGTGGCTGTTATAGAGAAAACCTGCATAAGGTGGTCAGCAACATTTTAGTGGCTATGACTGTTATAAATGAGTAATTATTATAAAGAGGCTCGCGCCAACCACAATGTAGTAATATTTTAGTACAGAAACAGCAAGGTGAGCCTGTTATGGATGTTGGTTATAGCTATTGAATACGATTAAGCAATGAAGACTGATAGATTATATAGTATTTATTGAAAGGTAGGAAGTGGGATAATTGCCCGGCGCATTAATTGAAATGATGCCGTGGTGCCAGGAAATTTGCTTAACAAGCCACCATAAAAGGTAGCGACCGCTATACGAAGAAGAAAGTTATGTATACAGTGATTCATGGGCAAATTCTTGGTTGGCCGTTATACGCGTTAGACAGGTGACCGCTTAATGCAGACCACAATGCATACATTTGTATTGGAAAATATTTGGGACCTCGTGACCATGGCCGTTATACAAAGGTGACCGCTTAATCCAGGTGACCGTAACACAGGTTCCACTGTACTACCCAAATGTATTACTCTCTATGGGAGGTCTAAATATTTCAAGGATAAAATTTTGCTGATACCCCCCCCCCCCCCCCAACACTGCACAATCAGCAAAAAAAAGTTTCCCCTTAAAATATTTAGGCTATACGGTATATGCAGTGTAATGCACTTGATTTATTTTTTTGTAGCCAGATGATAGAGCGCTGGTATCACATACCCGAGGAAAATTCTAAGTGTAAGTTTAACTGTTAAATGAAAGTATGAATATACTCATTTGATAGTTGTTCTCCACACTACATAATGCCCTTGACTTCTCTACTACTCTAGATCTTTTGTGTCACAATTTCTATTTGTATATTGTATCATTGTCAAGTTTCATGGTAGTGAATTATTCTTCCCTAAGATTGGCCATGCATTGTGACATGTTTAGTGCATGCTTGTAAGTTTAAAGTTCACTCTCAGTGTGCTCCAGTACAAGTCTGTCCCGTCCAGTTATTTAATGAGCTTTATCCACAATTACATCATAGCACAAAAATGGCAATAAGAGTGGGGATTGTTTGTACAGATAGCCATTAAAAGGGATAACTTTTGAGATTTTCCTCGTTAAGAAAGTGAGAGAAATCTCTGGTAAGACTTGTTTGTTAACTATCTTTCTATGTAGAAGCATGCACAGTTGCTCTTCTCGAACACTCCAGATCTGGTTTTAAAAATAAAACCAGAGCTAGGTAAGTATCTAAAAGTGTGAAAATGCATTCCCCAACAGAATTTTCTCCTGCTGTCTTCATGGCAAACATCTCAAAAGCTTATCCCTTCCAATGGCTCTGTACAAAGTACCCCCACTTGTAATTGTGAATGAAACTCTTTTGGGACCTTTGAAATGTAGCCCACCTAACTGTGCTAGTGATGACGTGGTATAACAGTAAGAGTAAAATTAATGCTAGATGGCATGTTATGCACAGAAGTATCTTCTAAACTGTTTTATAGTTTAACTATCATGTTTTTTCTCGCCAATCCTCTCAACAAAGCCTCAAAGCTGCTCTTCATTTTCATTCACGTTCGTAAGGGACATACCCACTTTCAACTCAAAGGGATAAGCTATTCCTGGAAGTCTACAAGGCCTGTACCAATGTTTTTCAGTTATTAAATGCCTGTAAAACTTGAAGAGAAAGTAAATCAAAAAGTCTAAGAAGAGTCGTGTCACCCATGTTTCAGCCTGCCAGAAAGAAATCACAAAGTTTACTCGTAACTGTTTATTACAAACTTCATTTCGCTTTTCTTACGTACAAGCTGCTTTTATCATTTAACGATTTTGCTTACGTAAGTGCGTATGGACCAACATAGATAAGTAGATAGGCATACACACACACACGCACACACACAGTGACCCACACACACTGCACACACACACACTGCACTACACACACACGCACACACACACACACTGCACTACACTCACACACACACACACACACACACACACACACACACACACACACACACACAAACACACACACACACACACATACACACACACACACACACACACACATACACATGCTACACACTACACAGACACACACAAGCACAGACACACACACACACACACACATACTGCACTACACACAGAAACACACACACACTGCATACACAAATACACACATACACACATACTACACAAATACACACTACACCACACACGCTCTACACACTACACACAAATGCTACGCACTACAAAGAGACACACAGACACACACTGCACTACATACAGGTGCACACACTACACACACACACACACACACACACACACACACACTGCACTCACCACACACATACTACACACACACGTACACTGCACACACACACACACTCTACACACATACCTTACACACAGACTTTCTACATACTACACAGAGACACACACGCGCACACTACACTAAGGCATGCACACGAACACTACACACACACGCACACTACACACATACCACACACTACACACATACCCTACACATACATGCTGCACACACACACTACACACGCACACACCACACACGCTATAGTAGTGTCATGTAGTTTAGCAACAGTAGACACATGTACACAGAGACACATGTAGTCATAATGTAATGCTGCTACATGTGTCTCTGTGTATGTGATACATGGATACACGTGTCTCTCACTACATGTTTCTCTGTGTAGTGTCATGTACTATAGTAGTGTCTATAGTTTGCATACTGCAGTTTCACACCCATCCCAGAGTCTAATTTTCATTACATCTCTTTTTTACAGACATGCTACTGGACACCCAAGAATTACATGTTACTGCTGGTGAGTGTACTTATATGCTATACACATTTATTGGGTTTGACAAATCCGACATGAAGCAAGGCCATTTGGTCTTTAGCAGCTTTTTGGTCTCATTCGAAACTCTGTGGAAGTGAAACAATATACAGTCACTGTAACGGATTGCATTTTAAAATGTATATCCTACAGTATGATAATACTGTATAGTTCTGCAACCTCTCTCCATGAGACTTGGACAGTTCTCCTGTGGTTTATTGAAGCTCAAGCTCCTGAGTAGTGCACAGGCATCCCAGCTCTGGTTTACTGGGTGGCAAGCATTGTAGCTGTGCTTCACATGGCTCTGCTTTTTTTTTGCTTTGTTAGTGTGTGCATGTGCGTGTGTGCGTGTTGGATAATGTAGTCCAAAAGTATGTTTGTGCATGTGCTTTCTCCATTTTCCGTTTTGTTATATCATGTTCAACTCTAACTTTGTAGGTGTGCTATAAGAATCTGGAGAAGTATGTGTTATAGAGAAGACACCAAGGAACAAGATGGTCGATTCGAACCATGCTAGACACAGCGTAGTGTTTCTCAATGTAAGCTACATTCTGTTCTGTGTTGCTGCTTATTATCATGTGTACTGCAGGTCATCAATACTCTTGAGAACTGTTTCCTAATACTGTTAAAGGATATTGTGACAAACTTGACTTTTCACGTGTAATGTGTGCTATGAAATAGTGTTGTATAGTTCATTCAGAGCTTTGTTAAGAATTCCAATTTATACTTATGGTTTGTTACTGGGGTTTTGCATAATACGGAGCTACACCGTTCAAACTCTTGATAATGTACCCAATGATGACACTACTACCTAAGATGACACTACTAGCTACTGTACACCATGTAGGGTGATATAAGGGTGTTGGAGTAGGTGGGACACCACTTTTGGCTGAATTATGCAAAAACAAATTGCAAACTCAATCTTGATGAAACAAAAGGTAGAAACATGCGACTTGGTGTTTATTTATAATGGCAATTCAGGTTAACTTTTTCCGTATTGAGTGCCTCTAAATAATCATTGTTGTGTTTAGCTTTGTTTATGTGTCTCTGTAGCTACCTTGGAAACAGTCTTAAACTGTATTATGAAGGTGCTTATTGATCAGTGTATTAGGTCCCTATTACCTCTGAGATAGGATAACCTCCTTGTAACAGTAAAATATCAACAAACCTGCAATTGGTTGGTCCCAAAGTGTCTGTTAAATTAATATAATATTAATTATATAGAGGTTATACTGTAATGTCACTATTGCTGCCAAACATGACACCACTAGGACACACTGTAGAATGATAATGTCACTATATAGTTAGCCAACATGACACTATTATAGTTGCACACTGTAGTGTGATAATGTCACTATAACAATAGTTACCTAACATGACACTACTAGCTATGTACTGTTTGGTAATAATGTCACTACATGACACTACTACTTACACACTGTAGGGTGATAATGTCACTACAAGACACTACTAGTTACACACTGTACCATAACACTACTAGTTACACACTGTAGGGTGATAATGTCACTACATGACACTACTACTTACACACTGTAGGGTAATAATGTCACTACATGACACTACTAGCTACACACTGTAGGGTGATAATGTCACTACAAGACACTACTAGTTACACACTGTAGCATAACACTACTAGTTACACACTGTAGGGTGATATATATAATGTCACTACATGACACTACTACCTACACACTGAAGGGTGATGATGTCACTACAAGACACTACTAGCTACATACTGTAGCATGACACTACTAGTTACACACTGTAGGGTGATAATGTCACTACAAGACACTACTAGCTACACACTGTAGCATAACACTACTAGTTACACACTGTAGGGTGATAATGTCACTACAAGACACTACTAGCTACACACTGTAGCATGACACTACTAGTTACACACTGTAGGATGATGATGTCACTACATGACACTACTAGTTACAAACTGTAGGGTGATGATGTCACTACAAGACACTACTAGCTACACACTGTAGCATAACACTACTAGTTACACACTGTAGGGTGATGATGTCACTACATGACACTACTACTTACACACTGTAGGATGATAATGTCACTACAAGACACTACTAGTTACACACTGTAGCATAACACTACTAGTTACACACTGTAGGGTGATGATGTCACTACAAGACACTACTAGTTACACACTGTAGCATAACACTACTAGTTACACACTGTAGGGTGATAATGTCACTACATGACACTACTACCTACACACTGAAGGGTGATGATGTCACTACAAGACACTACTAGCTACACACTGTAGCATGACACTACTAGTTACACACTGTAGGGTGATAATGTCACTACAAGACACTACTAGCTACACACTGTAGCATATATGACACTACTAGTTACACACTGTAGGGTGATAATGTCACTACAAGACACTACTAGCTACACACTGTAGCATGACACTACTAGTTACACACTGTAGGATAATAATGTCACTACAAGACACTACTAGCTACACACTGTAGCATAACACTACTAGTTACACACTGTAGGGTGATGATGTCACTACATGACACTACTAGCTACACACTATAGCATAACACTACTAGTTACACACTGTAGGGTGATGATGTCACTACATGACACTACTAGTTACAAACTGTAGGGTGATGATGTCACTACATGACACTAATAATTACACACTGTAGGGTGATCATTTCACTATACTATAGTTACCCAACATGACACTACTAGCTACACGCTGTAGAGTGATGATGTCAATACATGGCACTACTAGCTACACACTGTAGGGTGATGATGTCACTATAACAATAGTTACCCAACATGACACTACTAGTTATTATACACACTGTAGGGTGATGATGTTACTACATGAAACTACTAGTTACACACTGTAGGGTGATGATGTCACCATTTGATACTACTAGCTACATACTGTAGGGTGATGATGTCACTACATGACGCTACTCAGTAGTTACACACTGTAGTGCGATGATGTCACTACATGACACTACTAGTTACACACTGTAGAGTGATAATGTCACTACATGACACTACTAGTTACAAACTATAGGGTGATGATGTAACTACACAACACTCTAGTTACACACTGTAGAGTGACGATGTCACTATACTATAGTTACCCAACATGACACTACTAGCTACACAATGTAGGGTGATAATCTCACAGCATGGCAATACAGCTAATACTAGTTACACACTGTATGGTGATGTAATGGCCCAACATGCCACAATAACTAGTGTCATATATGTTGAATACGTAACTATATAGTGACATCATCACCCTACAGTGTGTAGCAAGTAGTGTGTTGTGGTGACATCATCACCCTACAGTGTGTAACTATTAGTGTCATGTAGTGACATCGTCACCCTACAGTGTGTAACTAGTAGTGTCATGCCACAGTGCGTAGCTAGTTGTGTCTTGTAGTGACATCATCACCCTACAATACAGTGTGTAAGTAGTAGTGTCATGTAGTGACACTATCACCCTACATAGTGTAACTAGTAGTGTCATGTAGTGGCATCATCACCCTACAATGTGTAACTAGTAATGTCATGTAGTGGCATCATCACCCTACAGTGTGTAGCTAGTTGTGTCTTGTAGTGACATCATCACCCTACAATACAGTGTGTAAGTAGTAGTGTCATGTAGTGACACTATCACCCTACATAGTGTAACTAGTAGTGTCATGTAGTGGCATCATCACCCTACAATGTGTAACTAGTAATGTCATGTAGTGGCATCATCACCCTACAGTGTGTAACTAGTAGTGTCATGCTACAGTGTGTAACTAGTAGTGTCTTGTAGTGACATCATCAACCTACAGTGTGTAACTAGTAGTGTTATGCTACAGTGTGTAGCTAGTACTGTCTTGTAGTGATATCATCTCCCTACAGTGTGTAACTAGTAGTGTCATGTAGTGACATCATCACCCTACAGTGTGTAACTAGTAGTGTCATGTAGTGACATCATCACCCTACAGTGTGTGACTAGTAGTGTTATGCTACAGTGTGTAGCTAGTAGTGTCTTGTAGTGACATCATCACCCTACAGTTTGTAACTAGTAGTGTCATGTAGTGACATCATCATCCTACAGTGTGTAACTAGTAGTGTCATGCTACAGTGTGTAGCTAGTAGTGTCTTGTAGTGACATTATCACCCTACAGTGTGTAACTAGTAGTGTTATGCTACAGTGTGTAGCTAGTAGTGTCTTGTAGTGACATTATCACCCTACAGTGTGTAACTAGTAGTGTCATCGATCATGCTACAGTGTGTAGCTAGTAGTGTCTTGTAGTGACATTATCACCCTACAGTGTGTAACTAGTAGTGTTATGCTACAGTGTGTAGCTAGTAGTGTTATGCTACAGTGTGTAACTAGTAGTGTTATGCTACAGTGTGTAACTAGTAGTGTCATGTAGTGACATTATCACCCTACAGTGTGTAACTAGTAGTGTTATGGTACAGTGTGTAACTAGTAGTGTCTTGTAGTGACATTATCACCCTACAGTGTGTAAGTAGTAGTGTCATGTAGTGACATTATTACCAAACAGTGCATAGCTAGTAGTGTCATGTTAGGTAACTATTGTTATAGTGACATTATCACACTACAGTGTGCAACTATAATAGTGTCATGTTGTCTAACTATATAGTGACATTATCATTCTACAGTGTGTCCTAGTGGTGTCATGTTTGGCAGCAATAGTGACATTACAGTATAACCTCTATATAATTAATATTATATTAATTTAACAGACACTTTGGGACCAACCAATTGCAAGTTTGTTGATATTTTACTGTTACAAGGAGGTTATCCTATCTCAGAGGTAATAGGGACCTAATACACTGATCAATAAGCACCTTCATAATACAGTTTAAGACTGTTTCCAAGGTAGCTACAGAGACACATAAACAAAGCTAAACACAACAATGATTATTTAGAGGCACTCAATACGGAGAAAGTTAACCTGAATTGCCATTATAAATAAACACCAAGTCGCATGTTTCTACCTTTTGTTTCATCAAGATTGAGTTTGCAATTTGTTTTTGCATAATTCAGCCAAAAGTGGTGTCCCACCTACTCCAACACCCTTATATCACCCTACATGGTGTACAGTAGCTAGTAGTGTCATCTTAGGTAGTAGTGTCATCATTGGATACATTATCAAGAGTTTGAACGGTGTAGCTCCGTATTATGCAAAACCCCAGTAACAAACCATAAGTATAAATTGGAATTCTTAACAAAGCTCTGAATGAACTATACAACACTATTTCATAGCACACATTACACGTGAAAAGTCAAGTTTGTCACAATATCCTTTAACAGTATTAGGAAACAGTTCTCAAGAGTATTGATGACCTGCAGTACACATGATAATAAGCAGCAACACAGAACAGAATGTAGCTTACATTGAGAAACACTACGCTGTGTCTAGCATGGTTCGAATCGACCATCTTGTTCCTTGGTGTCTTCTCTATAACACATACTTCTCCAGATTCTTATAGCACACCTACAAAGTTAGAGTTGAACATGATATAACAAAACGGAAAATGGAGAAAGCACATGCACACACATACTTTTGGACTACATTATCCAACACGCACACACGCACATGCACACACTAACAAAGCAAAAAAAAAGCAGAGCCATGTGAAGCACAGCTACAATGCTTGCCACCCAGTAAACCAGAGCTGGGATGCCTGTGCACTACTCAGGAGCTTGAGCTTCAATAAACCACAGGAGAACTGTCCAAGTCTCATGGAGAGAGGTTGCAGAACTATACAGTATTATCATACTGTAGGATATACATTTTAAAATGCAATCCGTTACAGTGACTGCATATTGTTTCACTTCCACAGAGTTTCGAATGAGACCAAAAAGCTGCTAAAGACCAAATGGCCTTGCTTCATGTCGGATTTGTCAAACCCAATAAATGTGTATAGCATATAAGTACACTCACCAGCAGTAACATGTAATTCTTGGGTGTCCAGTAGCATGTCTGTAAAAAAGAGATTTAATGAAAATTAGACTCTGGGATGGGTGTGAAACTGCAGTATGCAAACTATAGACACTACTATAGTACATGACACTACACAGAGAAACATGTAGTGAGAGACACGTGTATCCATGTATCACATACACAGAGACACATGTAGCAGCATTACATTATAACTACATGTGTCTACTGTTGCTAAACTACATGACACTACTATAGCGTATGTGGTGTGTGCGTGTGTAGTGTGTGTGTGTAGCATGTATGTGTAGGGTATGTGTGTAATGTGTGTGTGTAGTGTGTGGTATGTGTGTAGTGTGCGTGTAGTGTTCGTGTGCATGCCTTAGTGTAGTGTGCGCGTGTGTGTCTCTGTGTAGTATGTAGAAAGTCTGTGTGTAAGGTATGTGTGTAGAGTGTGTGTGTGTGTGCAGTGTACGTGTGTGTGTAGTATGTGTGTGGTGAGTGCAGTGTGTGTGTGTGTGTGTGTGTGTGTGTGTGTGTGTGTGTGTGTGTGTGTGTGTGTGTGTGTGTGTGTGTGTGTGTGTGTGCACCTGTATGTAGTGCAGTGTGTGTCTGTGTGTCTCTTTGTAGTGCGTAGCATTTGTGTGTAGTGTGTAGAACGTGTGTGGTGTAGTGTGTATTTGTGTAGTACGTGTGTATTTGTGTGTGTGTGTGTTTCTGTGTGTAGTGCAGTATGTGTGTATTAGTGTGTGTGTGTGTGTGTGTGTCTGTGTGTGTGTCTGTGTGTCTGTGTAGTGTGTAGCATGTGTATGTGTGTGTGTAGTGTGCATGAGTGTGTGTAGTTTGTGTGTGTGTGTGTGTGTGTGTGTGTGTGTGTGTGTGTGTGTGAGTGTGTGTGTGTGTGTGTGTGTGTGTAGTGCAGTGTGTGTGTGTGCGTGTGTGTGTAGTGCAGTGTGTGTGTGTGCAGTGTGTGTAGGTCACTGTGTGTGTGCGTGTGCGTGTGCATGCCTATCTACTTATCTATGCTGGTCCATACGCACTTACGTGAGCAAAATCGTTAAATGATAAAAGCAGCTTGTACGTAAGAAAAGCGAAATGAAGTTTGTAATAAACAGTTACGAGTAAACTTTGTGATTTCTTTCTGGCAGGCTGAAACATGGGTGACACGACTCTCCTTATACTTTTTGATTTACTTTCTCTTCAAGTTTTACAGGCATTTAATAACTGAAAAACATTGGTACAGGCCTTGTAGACTTCCAGGAATAGCTTATCCCTTTGAGTTGAAAGTGTGTATGTCCCTTACGAACGTGAATGAAAATGAAGAGCAGCTTTGAGGCTTTGTTGAGAGGATTGGCGAGAAAAACATGATAGTTAAACTATAAAACAGTTTAGAAGATACTTCTGTGCATAACATGCCATCTAGCATTAATTTTACTCTTCCTGTTATACCACGTCATCACTAGCACAGTTAGGTGGGCTACATTTCAAAGGTCCCAAAAGAGTTTCATTCACAATTACAAGTGGGGGTACTTTGTACAGAGCCATTGGAAGGGATAAGCTTTTGAGATGTTTGCCATGAAGACAGCAGGAGAAAATTCTGTTGGGGAATGCATTTTCACACTTTTAGATACTTACCTAGCTCTGGTTTTATTTTCAAAACCAGATCTGGAGTGTTCGAGAAGAGCAACTGTGCATGCTTCTACATAGAAAGATAGTTAACAAACAAGTCTTACCAGAGATTTCTCTCACTTTCTTAACGAGGAAAATCTCAAAAGTTATCCCTTCTAATGGCTATCTGTACAAACAATCCCCACTCTTATTGCCATTTTTGTGCTATGATGTAATTGTGGATAAAGCTCATTAAATAACTGGACGGGACAGACTTGTACTGGAGCACACTGAGAGTGAACTTTAAACTTACAAGCATGCACTAAACATGTCACAATGCATGGCCAATCTTAGGGAAGAATAATTCACTACCATGAAACTTGACAATGATACAATATACAAATAGAAATTGTGACACAAAAGATCTAGAGTAGTAGAGAAGTCAAGGGCATTATGTAGTGTGGAGAACAACTATCAAATGAGTATATTCATACTTTCATTTAACAGTTAAACTTACACTTAGAATTTTCCTCGGGTATGTGATACCAGCGCTCTATCATCTGGCTACAAAAAAATAAATCAAGTGCATTACACTGCATATACCGTATAGCCTAAATATTTTAAGGGGAAACTTTTTTTTGCTGATTGTGCAGTGTTGGGGGGGGGGGGGGGGGGGGGGGGTATCAGCAAAATTTTATCCTTGAAATATTTAGACCTCCCATAGAGAGTAATACATTTGGGTAGTACAGTGGAACCTGTGTTACGGTCACCTGGATTAAGCGGTCACCTTTGTATAACGGCCATGGTCACGAGGTCCCAAGTATTTTCCAATACAAATGTATGCATTGTGGTCTGCATTAAGCGGTCACCTGTCTAACGCGTATAACGGCCAACCAAGAATTTGCCCATGAATCACTGTATACATAACTTTCTTCTTCGTATAGCGGTCGCTACCTTTTATGGTGGCTTGTTAAGCAAATTTCCTGGCACCACGGCATCATTTCAATTAATGCGCCGGGCAATTATCCCACTTCCTACCTTTCAATAAATACTATATAATCTATCAGTCTTCATTGCTTAATCGTATTCAATAGCTATAACCAACATCCATAACAGGCTCACCTTGCTGTTTCTGTACTAAAATATTACTACATTGTGGTTGGCGCGAGCCTCTTTATAATAATTACTCATTTATAACAGTCATAGCCACTAAAATGTTGCTGACCACCTTATGCAGGTTTTCTCTATAACAGCCACCTGTATATAAAGGCCAGATATATCTGGTCCCAAGGTGACCATTATAGACAGGTTCCACTGTATTTGTGAAAATTTTACCTTTAGCAACACTTAACCCTTAAACCTGCATAATCAAGAAAACTGGATTTAAACTTAATAAATACACATGCCTTGCATAGAGCGCTGTAACTTTCGAAGCATCCATTCTATGGCTATGCGATTTACATTATTCTACTTGTGATGGAACAAGGATTAAAATGATACCTAGAGTTTTACCCTAATGTTACATGGTGAGGCCATGAAAATAACTTTTTGGTAGGGAACATGCAAACTTTTTATTACATACCTCTATAAAATGGTCGATGACTCGATGGTAGTTGCTCCTATCACCTTGCAGTGACTTCCATAGGACTTGTCGTGAATTTTTGTATCAGGCAATATATGATTTACGTGAGTAATCCCACAATCAAAAGTAAGCATGTGGCAAGAATTATGAAACACGGAGACTTGACATGTCGATGTTCATCACTTCATAATAAGTAAGCCACTGTAGTCACAGTGCTCCTCCAAGTAGCCCAGTGGACACACTTTTTAAATCTATGTGTGTTTGTAAGGCTGTAAGAATTAAGTTATCTCACCTAGTGTCACCATGCGAGTCCATATTGTGTAAACATGCATTTTCGAAAAGCAGATTTAAGGGTTAACCTTGAAAAGAAATATTTAGGCTATACCTAGTAGTAATACCCCCACCTTTGATGTTGGCCATGAAAAACAAATTTATAAGGTGTCTGTATAAGGAATAAGGCGTCTGCTCTAGTACATTGCCTGCCTTATGATCTCAGGGTGGTTGACGATCCACAAAAGTTGGATTTCTTACCAAGAGTGTACCTTAACCCTTGACTTCTACATACAGCAAAAACTTAAATGAAAATTTCAACAATTTGTTTTGATAAAAGCAACTATTAAACTTTCGTGCTGTAAAGTTTCCCACCCAAAGCTTCTTTTTCCTAGGAGCTTCGGTGATTATATCAGACCATGTATGGAATTATTGGTAAACACCACTTGTCACCCTTAATCACTCACAAACCTTAATGCACTAGTTTGTAATGTACCGGACAGTAAACCAGCCACGTCTCAGGATATTAAACTAAAATTTTAACACAAGATAGATAAGCACCCAATACCTCATTTAACCTATTAAACAGAAAATAAACCAAAAAGGTAGGTTTCCAAGATCACGTTACAATTATTGAATGTAAAAGTGCTACTTGAAATGATGCTTGTACTGTCCTATGCCAAAATCCCTTGTTTAAAGGATGAAGATCGTACAATACAGGATACATTAGAGTGACACCTCCTTGACAGTAGGTAGTATAGACATGCTGTCTACTTCTAATAACGATACAGTCGAGTCCTTTGTGGAGACTTAAACCCATATGCATGCCATACAATGGTGATGGGATAAGGTAGAGGTTTAACCAGTTTGTATACAATGCATTTATTGCTCTTTCTACTCCACAACCCACATTTTAAAAAAAGCTGGTAGCCAATACTACTGGATTTTTTTTTTGCGCGATTTTTTTTTTTTTTGAAATATAACAAGTAAATAAACAAGAAACAGCAATTGAAGTACATGTGATGGAAGCATGCACCTGACCCTCACACATTGCAAGGTCAAGTGCTGCGATAGTAACTGGACTGGCAGGGTTACAGTAAAGAAAAACTGGTGGAGCATCTAATCCAGGACACTACACTACTGGTCTTTCTAAGCAGCAGGCAGAAATGCTAACCTCTTGTAAGCAATACTAGCCGCACCTCCCATTCCCCCAAAAAGTAGGGAATACCAATGGGGTGAAGGAGCCCATTTCAACATCACTCACTATAATATAGCTAAGATCAGACCGACTTTCTTCTTTTGTGTGTGGGTGGGGAATAAGTGATCTAGTACACTTCCCACAGAATTTCTGTGTAACGTTTCACCAGCTCTATGGTGGGTGCTGATTGGCCACTTATTCCGCACTCACACACTAAGAAAAAATTCTGTCTGGTCTATGCAAGATTACCATAGCCACGCCAACTGGTGCATTTTATTTAGAGAAAGTAGTCTGGTACCACACTAGCCTTTCAAAACAATATAATCTCAACGTGTGTATCTACTTATTCTACTTACCTTTAGTCCGTTTGAGCAGTTTTCTCTGTGTGCTGACCACTCCTTGGGGGTAGACTTGAGTTCTGGACAGAGCCTGGTACCACTACACCACGTGCGTACTGAATGAACGCTAAAATTTTAATTATTTGCCATGTCAGGAACAGAGGAAATTAACGCCTCGACGTGTTAACAAACCAGGTCAGCAGTGTTTATAAATTCTTAAACTTTGAGCATTGAAACTTATGCAATTGGAATTTGCGAATTCCAATTGCCTAATGTCCTAGTGACCAAACGGTAAAGTAAATAGGCGCTTCGCGCGCGCAGCGCGCGAAGCGCCTATTTACTTTACCGTTTGTAATATTAGACTTATAATTGGCCCCAAAATACACGCATCGAAAAGTCTCTAGTAGGCAGAAATAATTATTAGCTGTACAATTACTGGTTCTAAGCATTAATCATCTGACCTAGAACAAGGAACTCGACCTGGAGATACCTTACAGATTGGCATTTAGAAGTGAAGCAGAAAGATTAAAAAATTGGTAAAGCTTAAAAGAGGAAGTTACCTGTAAATTTAAATGTGACAGAACAGGATTAACCAAGTAAAAGGGATAAGAGTGATGTGATCAGCAAGAAATATTATACTGCTTCATATATGGGTGAAGTTGAACAGACAAGTGTTATTATTGATAAAGAGATACTTTTACAAGGTTTAATTAATTTGCTATCCCAATATTAATTGTGTTTGATAGGGCAGATGCTAAAAATGACTGGCATATGAACTATTCCCGAGAGGTACTAAAAGT